>NW_025538227.1:0-21696 GCF_020615455.1 Coregonus clupeaformis | reverse complement strand
GGATGGAGACTGGAGCTCAGTCCATTACAGTTTTTCTCGATTGCTAAGACACATTTCTTGAAAGCTGCTCTCCTTTTCTCTTAACTGTGAACACAAAACCCAATTTTCAAGCTACATTCACAAAACCTCAGACTCTTCTTGCAAACCAAACTTTCACCTCAAAACAGTTCAATCTGTGCTCAAAACTGAACTATGTTGTCAAATCGTGCCCCGAGTCAATCAAAATAAAAACTACTACTGAACAGTCACTAAACACTACGAGAAAAATAGAAAACACAATGCTCAGGACATGAAGCTGGAGAAATAAATGTTTATTGTTCACTGTAGGCTAAATGCATGTTGCCAAAACAAAAAAACCTGTCATTTAGCACTTGTACAAAAGACAAACAGAAGAAGATATTGCATTTACATGTAGCACTTGTAAAAACAAACAGAAATCTTAACTGCGTTTGCACTTTGTACAGTAAGCCCATGTAAAAATAGTACAAAAATATACAAATAAGTGCATTACTCAAAGCCACAGCATCATGTCTCCGTACTGGGTCAGGCCACAGGACTTCATCCACATCACAGGCCACATTTTGTCTGGCCAGGCAACGGGGAAAAAAACCCTGGCATGCCGTATCCAGGCTTGGCATGCCTCCACACCTATGTCACCACAGGCAAAGTCCCATGGCTTGCAGGAGATTTACCCTGGTGTAAGGTTGGCGTTCATATACCTTCCACCGCCATGAGGAGAAGAATTCCTCAATGGGGTTTAGGAAAGGGGAGTACGGTGGAAGGCAAAGATTGATAAAACCTTGGTTCATATTGTACCACTCTCTAACCTGGAGGGCTCTGTGAAAAACTCACATTGTCCCAAACAACAACATAGATGGGATGCTCATCCTGCTGCCCTAACAAAGCATCTCGCATGTGATTGAGGAAAATGAGGAGCTGGTGAGTGTTGTAGGGCCCCAGGTTGGCATGATGGTGGACAACCCCATGATTGCTGATGGCAGCACATAATGTAACATTGCCACCACGCTGCCCAGGAACACCAACAATGGCCAATGGCCAATCACATTCTGACCTCTCCTTCTCCTTTTGGTGAGATTAAACCCAGCTTATCCATGTAGATGTATTGATGGGCTCTTTCCATTGCATCCAGTTGAAAAACCCTCTGTAGAAATAGATATAGTTTTGTAAGTGATACGGAAAAAAGTGATTTAGGCCACTACAGTAAATCACTACTTAGAGTAATCAACATTGAATGTGTCTGGATATATGCCAACCTGTACATACTGGAATCTTTTGCTCTTCTGACTCTGTCTGAGTTGCGATCAAAGGGAACTCTGTATAGCTGTTTCATGCGCAGTCTGTTGCGCTTGAGGACACGATCAACAGTAGAGAGGCTGACACTGTTGATACCCTCAAAATGTAAATGGTCCTCAATGATCTTCTGCTGAATTTAGCTCAGTTTAATGGCATTTTCTTACAGACCATTCAACAATTAGGTCTCTTGGTGTGGGGAGAACATACCTGTCCTCCCACCCCCATGTGGCAGTCTTTCAATTCTACAAAAGAGAACATGGAGTTACAAAAAATATACATGGAATACTAGGCCTACAAACAGTTAGACCAACCCTCCATTACAATACTACAGTACATTGGTACAGTGATGTACTGAAACATATATTCACTTACAGTATACTGTGGTACAGTATATAGTATGTCATACAGTAATTGCTGTCAACATTTTACATACTGTACTATAATGTCAAAAAAAAGGTAATTACCTGTTCTCTTCTCTAAATCTTCGGATTATGGTGGACACAGTGAATCTACTGATGTTTGGTTGTACCCTTTGTCCAGCCTCCTCATGCTCATACCATGGACAAGAACACTGGTCAATCACAGTAGCTCTGATTTCATCAGATATTACTGTTCTTTGTCTTCGCTGACCAACCTCGACCACCTCGACCTCCTCTCACACAAACTCTTCCTTTCAGATTTCTATCCATTGTAGGGCCTCACAAACCAGTGCTCTCTGAACTGGCTTACTGTATATGTTCCCTCACATCATTAGCCACAAGTGTCGACACATCAATTTTGAGTTGTTGTGTTCAAGTGGTGATACCTGTGCTCTAATTGTGTTTTTGACTTTTGTCACATGTGCTCACCATTATGCCTTGCGGGTGCATCACAATGAAAATGTTTGGCAAGTTGTGTCTAAACAGGTGAAAAGTGCTTATGGTTTTGCCAAAAGAGCGATTGATTCAATCAGTGGGTTCAGGCAACTGAGCATTTGGTTCAGACAATAGGGTTTAGTGTTTTAGCAATTGAGAAAAACTGTAACAACAACCATTTCCAACCCATTTCCTCCTCCTCCAAATGAAAATGGTGTCTCTCTTTTTTAAGGTAAAGAGGACAGCTAACTCCCTAACATACTAGGGATTCACTACGTAGAAATAGTTACTAAAAGCTGTACCTAAGCCCGTCAGACCATGGCAGTAACAGTGCATTCATGGGTAGCTACACTCAATATGGCCATTGACCTGGTCCACTCATCATGGAGCATTGGCTAGAGTGGGAATGTACATTGTCGTAATTATATTTCTATGGTTTTGCACCACATCACTCTCCTGTATCCTGTGTATGATGTGTGTCCGTCTTAGCAGACCCACTTTAAGAGGCCCTTTGTCCCCTCTCTAATAAAAGTGGCTAGCAGGGGTTTTCTGTCTTCGTTTCACAATCAATTTGATCGCAGTGGAATACAGGGGCCTTGCCCTAGCTTCGACACAGGTGTACAGTAGAAGTAGAGAGAGCGAGTGTATGTGTGGGTGCGCATGTGTATTTGCTCGCATCACTGTGTGCGTGTCTGTGATTATGAGTTGTGTGCCAGGCTGCAAGGACAATTTCATGATGATTTACTGCTGCTCCTCCCCTCAGCCCAGTGCCTGGATGGCTTTCTCGCTGACCTGGTTGGCTGATTTAGAGGGCCAGGGACAGAAAGAGACTCCTCATTAGGAGCACTCCAGCGAAATTATATCTTAGTCTTTTTCTGACAACAGGACCCTTGGCCAACTGCTGCTGCAGCCTGCTTGCCTGCAAGCTCTCTGGTAGGACCAAACTGCCCATTATAGGGACCTATAACCCAATCATCCTGCAGCCAGAGACCAGGAGCCCAGCACAGGGCAGGCCATGCACCCACCTGTAGCCCTGCATCATTGCCAGGGCCAAGAGCCAGACCCTGCAGCCAGAGCCACGCCAGTCAACCACAGTGTCAAGGACAGGACAGGGGAGGATAGAATATAAGCTAACCCAACCCATGTTCAAATAGTCTTTGAGAGTACCGCCAGACACTTTTCCTCCCAGTCTGCATAATATTCATCACGGTTCAATTCATTCAGTATCACCGGACTACGATGACAATAATAACGTACCATTTAACCACCTAAGTCGATGTCCATGCCCCCATGGAAATCCAATTAGTATAAGAAAAAAATCCCCATAAAAATCTGTCAGTTTAAGCTAGAGATACAGTATCTGTTTTTTTTTGCATTGGATACGTCTCAATCCACCGCATCCGCCTATGTCGCACCTCCGCATCTGGGGTGAAGGTGACAGATCTAGAGCAGTGTTTGTCAGACCATGAGACATCCCAAAATCCTCTTCTTACACATCGTCTGTAGCGGTCCCGTTTGGCCTACACACTAATAGGACCCCTCTGTGGAAAGATGAGACTCTCACGAACACCTTTTACTCTAGGACGCCCACAAGCCTCTAAAGACTCGTCTGAAGGTCCCCCAATACCAGTCGAAAAATGAATGAAAGTATATATGGAGACTGTTTAGTGGCAAAAAATAAGTGGTTAATACATGTACAAAAAACACATAACAGTAAGGCCAAAAATACTTTTTCATCAAATAATGTTTTTATATATTTTTTCCGATACTTCTAAGGGGTCTTAACATTAAAAATCAAATAGCTAAATGATCCTTGGTATGACCTTCTTAAATCAATTACATATAGCTTAGTAGGAACCCCCCTCCCCACAGTTTAGACAGGGCTTAGACTCTTATGGGTTAAATATAATCCTTACTAATAATGCCCCATCAGAACTTGGAAGCAGTCTGTTAATGATGATTATCACAAAGCGAAGGAGATTGTTGTAGCAGAGGCAAATAATAAATGTTTGCATGTCATATTTGTATTTTTTATCTCTCATATTGTGTAATTGGTGTTGTTAAATGAGCAGTGGCAGTGCTTACAGATGAGAATGAGGCCTGTACACAGAATGCAAAATAATCCAACTATTGTTTGCACACAATCATATTTCAGGACATACACTCTTAGAAAAAAGGGTTATTTGTGGAGGGATAGGGTTCTAAAAAGAACCGTTTTGATCAGAAGAACCCTTTTGAAAGACAAGAGTTCTTTGTAAGGCAAAGGGTTCTACCTTCAAACCTTTAACATCATAAGAACCATTTTTGGAAGAAAGGTTTCTTTGATAATTCTTTGGAAGGCAAGAGGTTCACATGAACCATATATAGGATTTCCCAGTATGCTCTATTGCAGGTAGATTTTCTGAATTGTTTGTTTTACTGTAATATCTGTGTTTTTGCATTGATTGGTTGATTAATTTTTATGCTACACAAAGATAAATAACAGTTTTCTTAAACGAATCCAATCTGTTAGTAATTGTATTTATTGCACCTGTTACTAAGATGGTTGTTCTAGTTTAGATGATTGAGGAAGTCTCAGTATTCAATCTTCCCTGGCAGTCATTCTGAATGCAGATTGCGGGTGAGTAACAATTCCACTTGTTGGATAATCTTCGGCTTTGGCTGGATTCCAATAGGAATTACACATCACTTTGAAAACCAGCAAAAGGTTTAACTTGCAGGCCTGAAGTGGCCTGTAAACCAGGAGATTCCTAACACACCAGGCCCTTATATATGTAATGTATTGTCATAAATATTTACATTTCAAAGGCAAATAAGGCTTGTGGAACTGTTCATAGAGGGTTCAAGGAAGAACCCTCCAAAGATAAAGGGTTCCTCGGTAGAACCCATCATACTGATTCTAGGAAGAACCTTTAGATGATTAAATGGTTATTGGTAGAACCCTTCATATAAGGTTCTAGGTAGAACCATATACAGGGGGTTCTTTGAATAGCCCTACGTAGAGGGTTCTAGATAGAACCCTCAGCAAAGGGTTCTACCAAGCACCAAAAAGGGTTCCCCTATGGGGACAAACCGAAGAACCCTGTATGGTTTTACTTAGCACCTTTTTTTCTAAGAGTGTAGTTTAGGACACATGGGGCCAGCTTCCCCCGGACACAGATTAAGCCTAGTTTAAGCTGTTTTTTTATTAGACTAATGTGAGCTGTGTAATAAACACAAACAATTCTCCTCAGATGGAAAAAAAGAGAGAAGACCAACTGCCCAGATTTTGTGGGTTGTTTAGGTTGCTCCCAAATCGCACCCTATTCCCTATATGGTGACTACTTTTGACCAGTGCCCATAATGCACTATGTAGGGAATAGGAGTACCATTTGGGACACACATTCTCTCCAGGGTGAACTTGTGTTGGGTTTATTGTTCAAAAACATTGGTAACCACTTTATCATGTGCATTTGTAGTCTTTTACAGCTTGGTTTTATGGTCCCTACCCTTGAGTCTACCATCTTAATAATGATTTGAACCACTTTCACTTACCCTGAATTATTGTTTCCAATTGAGACCTATTCTTTTTTTTAAACGGTAATAAAAGACGTTGGATAAATTAGTAACAGTTATTTGTTCATAATTGAAGTTGCAACATACTTTGCTTTGTTGTTGCTATTCTTGCTTGTATGGGTCTGGAAATGTGTGCGAAGCTTTTGCCGAACAATAAAAAAAAGTCTGTTACATGCTGAAATGTTACCGACCGCCTCGATTCAGTCTTATGTAGCAAAATTTGAACATTTGTTTTTTACATTGGATAAAGGTAGATACTCAGAGCTAGAAAATGGTATATCATACACTGCAGTTGAGGAACAATGGGAAAGTTATTCTGCTTTGAAAGTTGATAAACTTGTAACCCCACTTTTGAGAAAATGGCCCTTGAATGTTTTGCTACACCTACTGGAGCGCTCTTCTTTTTCTACACCAATTCAGCATCGTTCACACCCTCTTAGCCTTAGTCCCACCCATCTCTTTAAGGATTCACATGTGAGGCATGTGGCAAACACTACGCTATATCAAATAAAATCTACGTTTATTTGTCACATGCACAGGATACAGAAGGTGTATACGGTACAGTGATAGTACTTGGATAGCAATATCAAAAACAGAAAGTGTCCAGATAAAAATATTTTATAAATATTTTATCATTATTAGATGATGCTTACCTGACACACTTGTCGAAATTGATGGGTCATGTGAAGAAAATGGTATAACCACCCCTCATCCACATCTAGCTAAGTGGATGGGTCACTATTGTCTAGACATGTATACATGTTCATGAAATACAATCGATGGCCGTAATCACCCACAGACACACCTGCTAATTTGATGGGTCATGTAATTATCCGGCCGGCGAAGTGGAGTCTTTTGTTTCGACATGTAGCTAGCTAGCTAAACAATGAACCGGCATAACCCCAACTCATACTACTACCAATACAAACATTGTCATAGCTGTAGTATGAATCTGCAGGTAGCTTAAGCTAACAAACTAGGTTCATTGTTAACTAGCAAACATTAGGCTATAACTAGCAATGCAAATGGTTTCTGATTTGAATAATATTAAGACACAGATCATACACGTAACTTTAGCTAGCGAGCCAGCAAGCTTACATTTGCTAACTAACAGTATGCTTTAACTTGCAATAAAAATGACTTTCTCACTAAATTAGAAACTTGTATCTGGAAAATGTAGCTAGACTCTTACCCGTATATATGTATGAATGCTTCACGGCAGACTGGAACCATTGAACTCAGTTTTGTTTGTAGCTACATCTTGTTTGGCCAGCTTTGTGTCAAGTCACTCCGGTTCACACTAACCATGGCGTGTGCAGAAAGTAGCCCATCACTTTTTCCTACTATTCTGTCGATAGCACCTGCTAAATTCAGGGCATCAATGTTGTTGAGAAAAGTAGCAAAACGTTTGTTGTTCTCGATGGCTAATGTTATATCTTTCAAAAGTGGCGCAGTAGAAAGGACTGTCAACACATACTGAACGGCTCACGTTATAGACAGAAGCGAGCTGCATGGCAGACCAATCCAAACTCATCTCCCGGCATGTCCAGCCCATACATTGGCTGAGATAATCATGGCTAGTGGTAAGATTCCTGTCTTTTTCCATGGCTAAACCTAATAGGCTCGTAATTTAACAATTGTATTCATATTTATGGATGGAATACAAGTTTGTTATTAAGGCACATGAAAGTTCACATGTTCCAAAAGGCATTTCTGCCAGAAAACGCATTTTGATAAAAAAAACAAATATGTTCAAATGCTGCTCCTGTGAAGTAGTGACGTGCGACATACGCCTAGTTTCCTGAAACGAGTCACAAATGTGAGTCTGTGTCGACCAAAGTGTGTCAAAAGATTAATCTTTCTTTCCATTGGTTGATTAATCGCCATGCCTTCATTACTGATTGGTCAATTAATAGCAACACAAGCGAGTGATTAAGAGTCAGTGTAGTGAGTAAGATAAGAACTAACATCAGTCAGTCACAGATTCTTTCATTACAGCCATAGAGATGGAAAGATGGCACACTTCCTATCTTTGCCATTGATCGTGACTTGTGACTTCTTCTTGAGGGCTATCTCCTTTTTGAAGTACTCCATTTACTCTTCTAGTTATGAGTTTATTGGCGGATCAATACTAAACTAAAAAAGTTCATACCAACAGCTACCATGGTGGAGTTTGTATAGTCTATACAGGCATAGACCCAGGTTTGTCATTTACTTCCACCTGCAGTGCTGGGATGTTTGATCAAGAGTAGAATTCATTGACTGATCCCTCCTGCTGTCCTGAATGGAATTATGTGATCCTCCTAACACATAGGAAGTCCAATTCAGTTGACAAAACAACAAAAATGGTGAAAGCCCTTCAATGCTGCTGCCCATGCTGAAATTAGCTTTGTGGCAAGGTGGGCCCTCTATCCAACTCTATGATCCCAGCCCAAGCCCAGTAATCGCCATGGTTGCTGCTGTATGGTAGCAAGATGGTCTTGCTCTTTCTCTGATGTCTCTCCATGACTGTGTCCTCGGCTGCAGCCTGGGAGAGAGAGGGGAGAGAGAGAGAGCTGTTTTGGATACACTTGGTAGATAAAAATGCTTTTAGAGTTTGTTATCCTATACTTCCTTTGTAAGATCATTTGTCCATGATTTTCATCTGGATAAAACAGGCTGTGATAAAAGACAGCAACCATTGTTGAACACAATAAAAGAGATGGACGATAGATAGAGTGTATGTACACTGAGTGTACAAAACATTAGGAACACCTTCTCTTTCCATGACATAGACTGACCAGGTGAAAGTAGGCTGCTGAGGGAAGGATGGCTCATAATATTGGCTGAAACTGAGCAAATGGAATAGCACTCAAACACATCGACCATGTGTTTAATGTATTGATACCATTCCACTTATTTCGATACAGCCATCCACGAGCCCGTCCTCCCCAATTAAGGTGCCACCAACCTGTGGGTGAAAGCTATGATCCTTTTGATGTCACTTGTTAAATCCCACTTTAATCAGCGTAGATGAAGGGGAGGAGACAGGTTAAAGAAGGATTTTTAAGCCTTGAGAAATTTAGACATTGTGTATGTGTGCCATTCAGAGGGTTAATGGGCAAGACAAAAGATGTAAGTATCTTTGAATGGGGTATGATAGTGTGTCAAGAACTGCCAACACTGCTGGGTTTCCCCGTGTGTTTCCCGTGTATATCAAGAATGGTCCACCACCCAAAAGGACATCCAGCCAACTTGACACAACTGTGGGACAACATCCCTGTGGAACGAACGCCTTCGACACCTTGTAGAGTCCATGCCCCAACGAATTTTGAGGCTGTTTTGAGGGCAAAAGGAGTTGCAATTCAATATTAGGAAGGTGTTCCTAATGTTTTGCATACACTTAGTGCAGGGTTCTTCAATTCCCGGTCCTGGAGGGCCGAAACACTTCTGTTTTTTATTTCTACCTGGTAGTTATTGCACTCACCTGGTGTCCCAGGTCTGAATTAGCCCCTGATTAGAAGGAGAGGATGAAAACAGAGGTGTTTCGGCCCTCAGGACGTGAAGCCCCTGACTAGTGTATATTAAGGGCTGTTTAAACATGAAACTCACTGCACAGATGCATGTGGGCCTGTACACCATGTGTTTCCGACTAAACACTGGTAGTATTGCACCATGTGCTATGTTATATGACAAGACAATTACTACCAAGCAACCGGGGCGCTGACGTTCTGAGAACGTTCTAAGAACGTCACGTGATAGTCAAAAGGATAGTTTTTCTGCTTCGCTGTACATTCCCAGGACATCACTGAGGACCATATCAGGACCTTTTTGGATGTTCTGAAGACTTTTATTTTACTAGTCCTTAGTCGCGCGTGATGGTCCCAAGGGAACATTTCCTGGGGACCTTTTATACTTCCCGGTTTGTCTCAAGGACATTTTAGGATGTTCTTGGGATGTTGTGTCATGGTCCCCTGGAGATTTTGTCTAGTTCCCAGTTTGTCCCGGGACATCCCTGAGGAGCGTTCTTTTGATGTTGTGTCATGGTCCCCTGGAGGTTTTTATCTAGTTCCCAGTTTGTCCCGGGACGTTTTTGCACATTCTTGGGACATTGTGTTATGGTCCCCTGAGTTTTGTTCAGTTCGGTTTGTCCCTGAGGATGTTTTTAGGACGTTCTTGGGACGTTGTGTCATGGTTGTTATGTGGGCAGCTTGTCTCTCCATTTTCTAATTCCCTTCCTCCTTGTTTTGTCCCTCTGTGTCTGTTGTATCTGTATGTGTGTTTGTCCCCTTTATGTGGGTGTGTCTGGAGTGGATCAGGGGCGTGCTCAGGATCTGCCTCTCCTGTGCAGCTGCGGGTTTGTTTCCAAGTGATTCCTGCCTACGCAGCTGCATCCTATTCTCTCATCAACCTGCACTACTAATTCCGGGGCATGGCTCTCCACCGGCGCCAGATCGTTGTTCTTACCAGAGCGGTAACTTGGCTCACCAGTAGAGTTATTTTGTCTTTTGTCTTCAGCCTCAAGCTCTCCACTCTCCTTAACCTGTCGTTTGTTTTGTCTTCAGTTCAGACATACCTCCCAACCTGCCTGCCTTCCTGCCTGCCGGTCTGCCAATGCCTGCCTGCCTGCCTGCCTCAGCCTCTCCTTCCTCTGGAGCCGACTACCATTCACTCTGTTCCTTTACTTCAGTTGTTTTTGGACTAAGACAATTTGAACTTTTATTAAAATATTTTTGTTTCTTCCACTCCCTTTGTCGAGTGTTTGTTTCTCTGAGTGCTGGGTTGAACCATAGCCTAACAGAACGATCTGGCCAGGGTGGACCCAACAGCGAAACAGCACGGGGCAAAACGAAGACAGCTTCCAACAAGCTATCCAGGCTCAAGGAACGTTGCTAGGACAGCATGACCAATTGATTCGGACTCTTTTGGAAGATAATCATCAACTGCTGAACCAGGTGACTCAGTTAACTACACAAGTCTCTAAATTGTCTGTTATCAGCTCTCCATCTCTCTTGACCCCCCAGTTTGACGCACCCCAAGTTGTTTCCTCTGACATTATGCAGGCTTCGTTCCACCGGGAACCCCCTGTCACGTCGCCTGAACCGTTCAATGGAGAATTGGACAAGTGCAGGGGATTTCGCTTCAGTGTCTCTTGATTTTTCGGCAGAGACCACTGTCGTTTTACCGATTCCTCTAAGGTACATTATGTTCTGGGGCTGTTAAGAGGGAGAGCTCTGGTTTGGGCTGAGGCTGTATGCTCCAAATCAGCTTTGACTGGATTGACTTGCTGATTTTTCTGCTAAATTGAAGACTGTTTTTGACCATCCTGACCATGTGGGTAATTCCTCCACATCTTTTTAATTTGAGGCAGGGTTCTAACAGTGGCTGAGTACTCTATTGAGTTCTGGACTTTGGCAGGACTCAAGTGGAACAATGTGGCACTTCCCCAGGAGCATTTCTAAACGGTTTGAATGAAGCCATTAAGGATGAACTGGCTGCTTGTGACGACCACACATGATTTACATTCTCTCGTTTCCCTGTCCATTAAGCTAGACAACTGGTTGCGGAGAGGCGTCGGGAGAGAGGCGTCGGCCGCATCTAGGGAGGGACAGTTCCCCAGCCTTCAACCACCTGGTCTCGCCTCCCGGAGCCGGCAGCTTCTTGTTCCTGATTCCATCCCGAGCACAGAGGAGGAACCTATGCAAGTGGGTCGAGCTCGACTCACCTCCAGCAGAGCGGCAACGGCGCCTATCAGGCGGGTGATTGCCTGTACTGTGAGACGCTACACACATTCTGGCTCATGCCCTAAGCGGCCAAAGACAAGGCTCGCTCGTAACGGTGGGTCTACTCTAAGTAGCCCAGAGTTAGATCCTGAACCCATCATTCCCCGATTACAAGTACCTGTAACCTTATGTTTCCAGAGTCATTCCCTGCCACTCTCAGCTCTCATAGACTCAGGTGCAGAAGACAACTTTTTAGCCACCAGTTCGATTACACAAGCTCGTATCCCCATGGAGCCACTACCTACCCCCATTCGGTCACAGCCCTTGATGGGCGCCTCCTGTGAGAATAACTCATCAAACCACCCCCGTTTCCCCTAGTGATTTCTTGCAATCATTGTGAAAGCATTCAGCTAAGAGTTATGTCTGGCTCAGCTACCTCCCCTAATCCTTGGCTTCCCCTGGTTGGCTCTTCACAACCCACAAATTGATTGGACACGTCACACCATTCTCAGTTGGAGCACTAACTGCCATTCAGAGTGCCTTAGGTCAGCGGTTCCCCCACTAAGTGTAACCCAACTCATCCCTCAGCTCCTCTTGATCTGTCATCTGTCCCCAAAGAATACCATGACTTAGCGGAGGTTTTCAGTAAGGACAAGGCTGTCTCTCTACCACCACATAGGCCTTATGGATTGCCCTATTGAACTGCTTCCTGGTGCTCCCTTGCCCTCTAGTAACGCTTATACAATCTGTTCCGACCGGAAAGAGAGGCAATGGAGCAGTACATTGTTGATTCTCTGGTCTCGGGCATAATCCTTCCTCGTCGTCTCCTTTGGGTGCAGGTTTCTTTTCGTGGAAAGAAGGACAAGTCGTTACGCCCTGTATCGATTTCAGGGGGTTTAAAACAACATAACTGTTAAAAACAAGTATCCCCTTCCACTCATCAACTCTCTTTTGAACCTCTGCATGGCGCCACAGTTTTCTCCAAGCTCGACCTCAGAACGCTTATCACCTTGTCCGGATCTGAAAGGGAGATGAGTGGAAAACCACTTTCAACACTCCACTGGGAGCATTTTGAGTATTTGGTCATGCCTTTGGGCTCTCAAACGCCCCTGCTGTTTTCAGCCATGGTGAACGATGTTCTTAGGGATTTTTGAACCGTTTTGTCTTTGTATACCTGGATGATATTCTTGTTTTTTCCAAGTCACCCGAGGAGCATGAGTCACACGTCCGTCAAGTCCTTCAACGGCTCTTGGAGAACAAGCTGTACGTCAAAGCAGAAAAGTGTGAGTTCCACAAACAGTCTACATCGTTCCTTGGTTTCGTACCATTGAGGCGGGCAGGTGAAGGCGGACCCGAGAAAGATCCGGGCAGTGTCGGAATGGCCCATACCCACCACCCGTAAGCAACTTCAACGATTTTTTGGGCTTTACTAACTTCTACCGTAGGTTCATTAAGGGTTTTAGTAAAGTGGTGGCACCCTTACTAGACTCACATCCCCAAAAGTCCCTTTTCTGCTTGGTCCCCTGAGGCGGAGCAGGCGGTAAGGGTTTGAAGGAACTGTTTTCCACCTCCCCCTGTGTTGATACACCCCAATACCTCTCTGCAGTTTGTTGTGGAGGTGGACGCGTCGGACTCAGGTGTGGGAGCAGTCCTCTCCCATCCTCCCCCACTGGACAAGAGCTTCACCCCTGTGTTTTTTCTCCAAGAAATTGTCACCCACAGAACGGAATTACGACGTTGGAAACCGAGAACTGCACAGGCGGTCAAGCTAGCACTGGAAGAATGGCGGCACTGGCTGGATGGAGCCTGAACTGCCATTTGTGGTCTGGACAGACCACAAAAACTTGGCCTCACATCCAAGCCACTAAGAGACTCAACTCACGCCAAAGCCAGATGGGCCCTGTTTTTAGTAGGTTCTAACTTTATTCTTACATATAGACCGGGTGTCAAGAAATGTTAAACCAGATGCTTTGTCCCGCCAGTTTGCTGACCCCTTCGGAGACCAGCGAGCCTGAGGCAGTCCTGCCTTCCTCATGCGTCGTGGCGGCTGTTCAGTGGGAGATCGAGTCTCTTGTAGAAGACTGCACTTGCCACGGACCCGGGACCGGGTGATGGACCTCCCAACCTACTCTTTGTTCCCGAGGCTGTCCGGTCTCAGGTGTTGCAGTGGATTCACACCTCCCGTTTTGCTGGTCACCCTGGGATGAGAGCGCGTTGACGCTGCTTAGGAGACATTTTTGGTGGCCTTCAATGAAACTGACGTTCGGGCTTTTGTGGCAGCCTGTTCAACCTGTGCCGGGGCAAGCCTCCCATCAGTCCCCTTCGGGACCAAGCTCTACCACCCTCCCAGTTCCCAGCCGTCCCTGGTCCCACATAGCCAAGTGGATTTTTGTCACCGGCCTACCCAAGTCTGAAGGTAATGATACTATCTTACCATTGTGGACAGATTCTCTAAAATCTGTTCACTATATCATTACCAAATTACCGTCTGCCAGTGAGACAGGCGGACCTCCTAGTCCAACATGTATTCCGTCCCCATGGAATACCTGTGGACATCGTATCTGATAGAGGCCCACAGTTTACTTCCCGTGTTTGGAAGGTTTTCTGTTCTGCTTTGGGTGCTTCCGTTAGTCTGTCCTCAGGGTTTCATCCCCAGACCAACGGGGTCAAACAGAAAGAGCCAATCAAGACCCTCAAGCAACCCTTCGTTGTGTGGCTGCTCAACATCCATCATCCTGGGCCAAACTCTGCCTTGGATTGAGTACGCCCACAACTCCCTCACCACCCTCTGCCACTGGCCTTTCACCCTTCGGTTACCATGGGTTATCAACCCCCTCTGTTTCCTGCTCAGGAGAAGGAATTGGCTGTTCCTTCGGTTCAGGAGAGGAACCCCTCCGCCGCTGCCAGAGAGTGTGGCGCGACCTCGGGAAGCGTTGCTTGGACCACACAGGAACAAGATGACAGCGGATGAGCAGGACTCCTTGCACCTGTGTTTCATCCTGGTCAAGAGGTTTGGCTGTCGTCTAAGAACGTACCTCTTCGTACCAAATCACGCAAGCTGTCTCCTCGTACCTGGGTCCCGTTTGTGGTGGAGTCCATCATTAACCCTGCTGCGGTTCGTTTGAAGTTGCCTTCAGCCACGAAGATACACCCTACTTTCCACGTCCCAACTGAAACCTGTGTCCTCCAGCCTTTTGTGTCCGCCGGCTGATCCACCTCCACCTGTTCGCCTCATTGACGACCATCCGGCCTATACCGTCAGTAGGCTCCTGGACTCTCGGAGGCGGGGTAGGGTCTCAATACCTAGTCGATTGGGAAAAGGTTATGGACCAGAGGAGAGGTCTTGGGTCCCTAAGCGTTTTGTGTTGGATCCTCAGCTGATCACGGACTTCCCATCGCGACAGACCCTGACAGGCCTGGTGGGTCGCCAGGGTGGCTTCGACCATTGAGGGGGTACTGTTATGTGGGCAGCTTGTCTCTCCCTTTTCTGTTTCCCTTCCTCCTTGTTTTGTCCCCCTCTGTGTCTGTTGTATCTGTATGTGTGTTTGTCCCCTTTATGTGCGGTGTGTCTGCAGTGGATCAGGGAAGCGTGCTCGATCTCTGCCTCTCCTGTGCAGCTGCGGTTGTTTCCAGTGATTCCTGCCTACGCAGCTGCATCCTATTCTCTCATCAACCTGCACTACTAATTCCGGGGCATGGCTCTCCACCGGCGCCGATCGTTGTTCTTACCAGAGCGGTAACTTGGCTCACCAGTAGAGTTATTTTTGTCTTTGTCTTCAGCCTAGCTCTCCACTCTCCTTAACCTGTCGTTTGTTTTGTCTTCAGTTCAGACCTACCTCCCAACCTGCCTGCGCTTCCTGCCTGCCGGTCTGCCCTGCCTGCCCTGCCTGCCTCAGCCTCTCCTTCCTCTGGAGCCGACTAGCCCACTCTGTTCCTTTACTTCAGTTGTTTTTGGACTAAGACAATTTGAACTTTTATTAAAATATTTTTGTTTCTTCCACTCCCTTTGTCGTGTTTGTTTCTCTGAGTGCTGGGTTGAACCATAGCCTAACAATGGTCCCCTGGAGGTTTTTTCTAGTTCCCGGTTTGTCCCAGAGATGTCCCCAAGGAGGTTTTCAGTATGTTCTTGGGACATTGTGTCATGGCCCCCTGAAAGTCCCCTGAACATTCTTGGGGACATTATGTCATAATCCCCTGGGAGGTTTATGTCACGTGATGGTCCCAGGTTTCAAAACCATTAAGTAATGAAAAATGGTATGGGGGTTTTAAGGTAAGTGATGTCTTTCAGCTAAAATAGTAATTAACCTCGGTAACACTTTACCTGAACCCCAGTGTCATAACCCGTCCCTGGTACCTTACACAAGTTGTAGACACGGTCATAACCATGTCATAACAGCTGACATAACCTGTCATAATAAGTTGTGCTTAGTCCCCTCCTGTACTCCTTTTTCACCCCCATGACTGCGTGGCCAAGCCACGACTCCAACACCATCATTAAGTTTGCTAACGACACAACAGTGGTAGGCCTGATCACCGACAACGATGAGACAGCCCCACAGGGAGGAGGTCAGAGACCTGGCAGTGTGATGCCAGGACAACAACCTCTCCCTCAATGTGAGCAAGAGAAAGGAGATGATCGTGGAACTACAGGAAAGGAGGCCGAACAGGCTCCCAGTTAACATCGACGGGGCTGTAGTGGAGTGAGTGTCGTGGAAATTATTTTTCAATATTGAGGAGAGACGCAGGTCAATCACCAATCAGGATATTACTTTATTCAAAAATGTATTAATAAGGTAGTAAGTGAGGCTGGTCAACCCAACACTCTTGGAGTGTTGGGCCTAAAGCTCTGACATATTGACAATACAAATATATTTTATAGCAAAGATGCACCCTCTCAGTCAACATGACAAACAGCAGATGTGTGGGAATGAGTCAAAAGGTTAGGATTTGTATGAAAAAAATTAATAATTCACAGCAGACAGTAACTAAGCTGAAGACTGTTCTTATTGTATAAACCCAGAGTTTGGCCCCTAAGACAAGGTTCTTATCAACTATTCATAACAGATTTCGTCCCTGGTACCTTACAGATACCAATTCAGTCTATGAAAATGCAGGCTCAGTCAGACCGAGACATCTCCTCTCACACACCACTAATCATAAAATGGAATGTGGTTGTTAGTTTTATCCTAGCCATTCCTAAATCAATTGTCAGCTCCAGATACCCCTATCTCCATTAAAACCCATGTCCTTGACCACACGCCTAGACTAGCTGCAGGGAGCTGGAGTAGAAACCATCCCTTTTCAAAAACACAGCATTGGTAGACGAGTATATCATTTTACACTGCTGCTACTCACTGTTTTTATTATCTATACATAGTCACTTTACCCCTACCTACATGTACAAATTACCTTGACTAACCTGTACCCCACACATTGACTCAGTACCGTACCAACTTGTTATTGTTATGTAATCTTATTGTGTTATGTTTTATTTCATTTTTCACTTTGGTTTATTTATAAAATATTTTCTTAACTCAATTTCTTGAACTGCATTGTTGGTTAAGGGCTTGTAAGTAACTTTCACTGTAAGTGCGCATGTGACAAATACAATTTGATTTGATTTAATATGGTATTTTTTATTTATATAACATAAACATACTGTTGACATGTAGGCTATGGTGTAATGGAGTGTTTTTTCCTTATGGTACGTTTTGCCCTCTTATGTAGGTGTCATAACCAGCCATAAAACAACTACAATATATGTCACAACAGATTTAAATAAATGTGTCATGACAGTGTTATGACCATATATAACAGGGTTATGACAAGTTATGTCAGCTGTTATGACATTTATGACAAGGTTATGACGCTGGGTGTCACGTAAAGTGTTACCTAAAAATCTTTAATCATGTGACATGATCACTTAGTACTGACTTTTCAATATAACCCACCTAGGATTTGAACTCCCCAACCTCTGTTATCTGTGTTGGTTGGGTGAGACGGATTAGCACGTCCTTGCACTTTCAAATGATGATCTAGAGTTGAGTGAATAAGTAAATAGTGAGAAATATGTTTGTTGTCGACGTTTGATGGTGTGAAATTTGGGAATAGCTCTCAGATCAGCCAGTCCTGTCATGATCACTGGGTTGATACAGGCCGAGCACATTAGTGGTGGAACACTGTAGGCCTTATATAGTCAGCTAACTAGTTGGTTGTTTTGTTTCTACCTAAGTAATTCATATGGAAACGACTCAAGCTGCTTGCTGCTTAGCTGGCTAGGATAACTATCTAGCTAACTGTCAGGTTTGTCTGTCAGGCTATCTAGAAAGGTTGTGCTGTAAATGTGTGCTGCGCTCGCGAAACGTCAAGCTGTCACTTTCACTACCAAGCGTTCAGCCACACAGACAACCAGCTAACTAGCCAATAAATAGAGATTAGTCATTCGTGTTTATCTGTTGGATTTAGGTTATGGTTTGTCATGTTTAAGCTAGTTATAAATATTCATAGGCTATAGGTTGCCTTGTTTTCCTAGCATTTGACAGCTTGTTTAGCTGTCGTGTTATGGTACCCCGCGCTAGTGCAGCTCAAATTATATTTGTTTACATAGCCAGCTAACAAGTTGCTTGTTTTGTCCTGTTTCTACCGATGCTACTCGATTTTGGAAATTGGCCCAGCTTCTTAACCAATCAGCTAACATTAACTCTGTAGTTGTCTGTCAGGCAAGAAAACGAGAGTTGGAGTGGAGGCGGCAACATTGTGCTTTGCTCGTAACGCTGTGACTTGCCCTAAGAGGTGATTATTAGAGAGTATGTCTATCCTATGGCTGAGAAAAAAAGAAAGAGCTGAAGGTAGAGAGAGAGAGTGTGTGTGTGTGTGAATGAAAGAGCGAGAGAGTATGATCCTAACCACAATTGTATCCTTTGTTCCTGTCTCTCTCTCTTTCCATGTGTTACTCTCTTCTTCTCGGTCAGTGAAAGCTAAGGGAAGTGATGTGGAGAGCAGTTTTGCCAAGTGTCTGTGGTTTTCCGGCAAATGGCTACTTTGAAAACGATGTCGCGGGTGAACATTTTAATTGGTCCATGAGTTTTTGGGCTATTCTAAATTGCACCGCGGCCGCCATGGAAATGTATTAAAAAGAAAATGTCACTGTGTGTGACCTGGTGCTGCCTCGACTATCTGGCAGTGAGGCAGTCTGTTGCTGAGTGAGTGAGTGGTGGGGAGGTGTGTGTGTGTGTGTGTAAATTCGCTCTGAGGTAGTTTAAACTCCATTCTAATGTCGACTGCTTATAGAAAACCATATGAAGCGAAGGGTGTGACGCTGGCTCAGTTCTTGGGTCTCGAGCGCAGCGCAGTGGACATTTTAAATGAAAGTTATAGAACTCCCTTAGCGTGCTTCTGTTATGTGGAAAAGACCACAATGAAACTGACATTAAATGTGAGAATTATACATATGCATCTGTTGGCCATCAATTCGCCTATTAATTTCTATCGCCTATGTAGGCTACTGTACCTACCATTTTAAACAATAAATACCTGCATGTTGAAATTATGATATCACTGAAGTCATTGCAAATCAACGTCCCGCCACTTGTGTAGCCTACCTGGAGCTTTCAAAAGGATTTAATCAGTGGTGGAAAAAGTACCCAATTGTCATACTTGAGTAAAAGTAACGATACCTTAATAGAAAATGACTCAAGTGAAAGTCACCCAGTCAAATACTACTTGAGTAAAAGTAAAATAGGCTATAACTTCAGTTTATTGTTGTTGTAGCCTTGTGTTATTATGCAATTATTAATGGCAATGTTAGTTAATGAAAATTGGAAGTTATCAATTGTGATCATGGTCACAGTTCAATCGCGAATTGCCCGATCAGCTGTTTAATAGAATGCATTAGATTGGTGTGTAACAGTCAGTCAGATTAGGCTACAGTACATCTTACATCTTGCCTAGACTATCTGAAATGAGATGTAGGCCTATCAGGGGCTTATAGGCTACCTGAATCTAGCTAACCAAACCATGGCAAAGTTTAATTACAATCATAAACCCAGATTTTTGTCAGTAGGCCTATTGCCTATTGACATGACAGAGTTAATCTGGCAAATAGGCCATTTATAACGGTTTGTTGTCTTAACATCTGGCCATAATAACGCACAATTGCCAGAAAATAGCTTAACATTCGTTTTTGGAAGTTTAATAAGTAATTATCTTATATTATATTCAAATGATTTTATTAGTCACATTAGTTCACAATAATTGGGTTAACTCAATATTCCTTAATTCGCTCGTTAACGTAATTGAAAAAGGGTTTATTGGTTTAATGTGGCAACTCCTCTCTTGCTGTGAAAACGACACTGGGCTAGAAATCTTAGCTAGACCTGGTGGAGAGTCAGGGCTCAGCAGCAGAAGGCAGGGAGGAAGAGGAGAGAGATGATTGGAGGGATAGAGATGTAGGAGGGGAGTGGAGGGAGAGGAGAGTGGAGGAGAGGAACATATATAGGAAGAGGAACATGAACAGGGAGAGGAGGAGGAAGAGGAGAGCACACCAGAGAGGGGAGCCTATGTTTCCATGGAGTGCGTCTGCCACAAGTCTCACCATTCACCCCTTGTCACCACACAGCTTACTTTGTGCAATTTGTCTGTCTCATTTGTTGAATTTGGATCCGGAAAGTGCATGTACCTACATACAGTGAGGGAAAAAGTATTTGATCCCCTGCTGATTTTGTACGTTTGCCCACTCACAAAGACATGATCAGTCTATAATTTTAATGGTAGGTTTATTTGAACAGTGCAGAGACAGAATAACAACAAAAAAATCCAGAAAACCATGTCAAAAATGTTATAAATTGATTTGCATTTTAATGAGGGAAATAAGTATTTGACCCCTCTGCAAAACATGACTTAGTACTTGAGTGGCAAAAACCTTGTTGGCAATCACAGAGGTCAGACGTTTCTTGTAGTTGGCCACCAGGTTTGCACACATCTCAGGAGGGATTTTGTCCCACTCCTCTTCTCCAAGTCATTAAGGTTTCGAGGCTGACATTTGGCAACTCGAACCTTCAGCTCCCTCCACAGATTTTCTATGGGATTAAGGTCTGGAGACTGGCTGAGCCACTCCAGGACCTTAATGTGCTTCTTCTTGAGCCACTCCTTTGTTGCCTTGGCCGAGTGTTTTCGGGTCATTGTCATGCTGGAATATCCTTCCACGACCCATTTTCAATGCCTTGGCTGAAGGGAAGGTTCCCACCTCAAGATTTGGCCCCGTCCATCGTCCCTTTGATGCGGTGAAGTTGTCCCTGTCCCTTTAGCAGAAAAAAACTTACCCCCATAAGTATAATGTTTACACCTCCATGTTTGACGGTGGGGGGATGGGTGTTCTTGGGGTCATAGGCAGCATTCCTCCTCCTCCAAACACGGCGAGTTGAGTTGATGCCAAAGCGCTCCATTTTGGTCTCATCTGACCACAACACTTTCACCCAGTTCTCCTCTGAATCATTCAGATGTTCATTGGCAAACTTCAGACTGCCCTGTATATGTGCTTTCTTGAGCAGGTGGACCTTGCGGGCGCTGCAGGATTTCAGTCCTTCACGGCGTAGTGTGTTACTAATTGTTTTCTTGGTGACTATGGTCCCAGCTGCCTTGAGATCATTGACAAGATCCTCCCGTGTAGTTCTGGCAATGATTCCTCACCGTTTTCATGATCATTGCAACTCCACAAGGTCAGATCTTGCACTGGAGCCCCAGGCCGAGGAGATTGACAGTTATTTTTGTGTTTCTTCCATTTACGAATATCACTTTCAACTGTTGTCACCTTCATCACCAAGCTGCTTGGCGATGGTCTTTGTAGCCCATTCCAGCCTTGTGTAGGTCTACAATCTTGTCCCTGGACATCCTTCGAGACTCTTTGGTCTTGGCCATGGTGGAGAGTTTGGAATCTCGATTGATTGATTGCTTCTGTGAGACAGTGTTTTTATAGGTAGAACAAACTGAGATTAGGAGCACTCGCCCTTAAGAGTGTGCTCCTAATCTCAGCTCGTTACCTGTATAAAAGACACCTGGGAGCCAGAAATCTTTCTGATTGAGAGGTCAAATACTTATTTCCCTCATTAAATGCAAATCAATTTATAAAATTTTTGACATCGTTTTTCTGGATTTTGTTGTTATTCTGTCTCTCACTGTTCAAATAACAAACCTACCATTAAAATTATAGACTGATCAACTGTCTTTGTCAGTGGGCAAACGTACAAAATCAGCAGGGGATCAAATACTTTTTC
>NW_025538226.1:0-21709 GCF_020615455.1 Coregonus clupeaformis | reverse complement strand
AAAAAAACGAAAAACCTGTTTTCGCTTCGTCATTATGTGGTATTGTGTGCAGATTGCACTAAATTTAAAAAAAGTAAAACATTATTTTAGTATAAGGCTTTAACGTAAGAAAATGTGGAAAAAGTCAAGGGGTCTGAATACTTCCCAAAGGCATTACTGTCAATCCCAATGTCCTTGGGTACTTTTTGGCCTGTCTTGCAAATTAACTTGGCATGCCTCACTTGCAATTTCATTTAAACTTATAGGATACTTTAGATGTGTTTATGGCACAAACTGTTAAAGAAATGTCCTGTAATTTTATAACAAGTTATCGGCTACTGAGTTACGGTAAAAATGAACAACTTTTAATGTATTTCTACAACTGAACTGTATTTTGTCAGTAAAATATTCAACAACGGACTGTATTCAGGAAGTACACATAAATTCTAATTCTAATTAACTTATTTTAAATAACGGAAAATTATGAATTTGGTTTACTTTCTGAATTGACTGGAACTTAAATGCAATTGACCTCAACCTTGGTTAGCACACATGGGATGCAACCACACCTGGCATTTTAACTCACGATCTCTTAGATGACAGAAATCTGAATTTCCCGACTCACCACCAGGTCTGTGGCCATGACAGAGAACAGAGATCGGCCACAGATTTATTGCCAATAATACATTTCTGCACTTTGCAAAAAAGTTGCCCAGAATCAAGTCAATAATTGTTTGATTATCTGACGACACCAACTAAAAAGTAGCAGTGCTCAGGGACACTTGACATTAAGAGCTCAATTTTAACAAACATAAGGCAATGGTCAATCTAAGCTTAAGCGGAAGAACTATAGGTTCAGGGGGTGTGTCAGAAATATGTTTGCTATTTTCACTATCACAATTGTCCCCGCATGCTGGCATTGTAGTGAAAGGGCTGGGTTTTTAATGAATAAACAAGTTGTGGGTGTCGAAGCTTGGACCCTCACTGGCCAATCAGAACATGTTCCTTGGTGAAATATGTGGTTGCTTCAAAAGTTGTGTATTTACTGTCTTTTATGTATCGCCTTGGAATCATCTCCAATTCCAATGTTAGTCCGTTATAGTTTGTTAAATGGCTTACAGAAACGAAATAACAAAATGTAGACCTATCTTTGCTAAATATGTTAACTTGAACACATTTGCAGTCCACAGTCCACATTGTTCTAAGTAATTGCATGGCTTCAGTAGCATTCACACTGATACAGTGGGGGAAAAAAAGTATTTAGTCAGCCACCAATTGTGCAAGTTCTCCAACTTAAAAAGATGAGAGAGGCCTGTAATTTTCATCATAGGTACACGTCAACTATAACAGACAAAATCAGATTTTTTTTCTCCAGAAAATCACATTGTTGGATTTTTTATGAATTTATTAGCAAATTATGGTGGAAAATAAGTATTTGGTCACTAACAAAAGTTACTCAATACTTTGTTATATACCCTTTGTTGGCAATGACACAGGTCAAACGTTTTCTGTAAGTCTTCACAAGGTTTTCACACACTGTTGCTGGTATTTTGGCCCATTCCTCCATGCAGATCTCCTCTAGAGCAGGGATGTTTTGGGGCTGTCGCACAGATTCTCTATGGGGTTGAGATCTGGACACTGGCTAGGCCACTTCAGGACCTTGAAATGCTTCTTACGAAGCCACTCCTTCATTGCCCGGGCGGTGTGTTTGGGATCATTGTCATGCTGAAAGACCCAGCCACGTTTCATCTTCAATGCCCTTGCTGATGGAAGGAGGTTTTCACTCAAAATCTCCACGATACATGGCCCCATTCTTTCCTTTACACAGATCAGTCGTCCTGGTCCCTTTGCAGAAAAACAGCCCCAAAGCATGATGTTTCCACCCCCATGCTTCACAGTAGGTATGGTGTTCTTTGGATGCAACTCAGCATTCTTTGTCCTCCAAACGCAGCAGTTGAGTTTTTACCAAAAAGTTATATTTTGGTTTCATCTGACCATATGACATTCTCCCAATCCTCTTCTGGATCATCCAAATGCACTCTAGCAAACTTCAGACGGGCCTGGACATGTACTGGCACTGCAGGATTTGAGTCCCTGGCGGCGTAGTGTGTTACTGATGGTAGGCTTTGTTACTTTGGTCCCAGCTATCTGCAGGTCATTCACTAGGTCCCCCCGTGTTGTTCTGGGATTTTTGCTCACCATTGCTGTGATCATTTTGACCCCACTGGGTGAGATCTTGCGTGGAGCCCCAGATCGAGGGAGATGATCAGTGGTCTTGTATGTCTTCCATTTCCTAATAATTGCTCCCACAGTTGATTTCTTCAAACCAAGCTGATTACCTATTGCAGATTCAGTCTTCCCAGCCTGGTGCAGGTCTACAGTTTTGTTTCTGGTGTCCTTTGACAGCTCTTTGGTCTTGGCCATAGTGGAGTTTGGAGTGTGACTGTTTGAGGTTGTGGACAGGTGTCTTTTATACTGATAACAAGTTCAAACAGGTGCCATTAATACAGGTAACGAGTGGAGGACATAGGAGCCTCTTAAAGAAGAAGTTACAGGTCTGTTAGAGCCAGAAATCTTGCTTGTTTGTAGGTGACCAAATACTTATTTTCCACCATAATTTGCAAATAAATTCATAAAAAATCCTACAATGTGATTTTCTGGATTTTTTTTCCTCAATTTGTCTGTCATAGTTGACGTGTACCTATGATGAAAATTACAGGCCTCTCTCATCTTTTTAAGTGGGAGAACTTGCACAATTGGTGGCTGACTAAATATTTTTTCCCCCACTGTATATGGCTGAGCATGGACATGCCAAACATTGTCAATAAGCAAGATTAAATTCATTATTGATAAACAAAATGAAACAGCAACTTGTTTTAATTAGGCTATGTCACACTTACAGGCACCATCATCATGTCGTAGTAAATATAAAAAGTTATAGCTTGGTCTGACTAAAATGTTGTGCAAGACCCATTTTGTGTTAGGAGCTTGTTTTCAATCAATGCTGTTCCTATGCAAGAACAATGGACAGAGGACCATATCTTGTCAAGGACAACACCCACCCCACAGGCCACAATCATTGTAGCTCCCCACGAGTTTCCCTTGAGACATACACACACTCATTCTCATGCCTCACGAGTTCTTTGACACACAGACATTTCTTTTGTGGACGCACACACAAACTCCACTTCTTTCTACTGGTCGGGTGCCAAGGGCAGAGGACTCTGCCGTGCACCAATGGGGCTTCTACTCTGGACAGAGCAGACCCGCCTCCTACACCTCGGGAACCAATCAAGGGACTAGAAGAAGGACCCCTTCCTTCATGTTACATTGTATAAAATAATGCTGTAAACTCTGTTTATCCATCCTTCTCAACTGTCTCCATAAGAGGCAATTGATTGGGTCCATGCATTGGGCCCATGCATGTAGCTTGAACGGTACAAGCTATCTCTGTGTTTAATAAACTGCCTTTTGCTTAAACCTAATTCCACTCTGTCTAGCGTCGTTGGTTTTGTACTCCCTCTCCATATAATGTGTTCACCAACAGCATATAATATTAAAACAACACAGACTATGGAGGGTTTTACGCACATCCAAACATTAAACAGTAGCTGGACAAAGATCCAATATAAAGAGAAAGGGAGAACGTCTACTCTCCGTTATACTGCTCCCATATAGGCCAATGTTTTATGAACATAATAATCGGAATCATTTTACAGATCAGATCGCATTCAAACATCTCCAGAAGTTGCTTTGCATGCGCACCACGGACGTTGGAACCGTAAAACCAAGAAGGTGAATAATTCTAATAAGATTGGTTGTAATAAACTTAAACGAAAAACAAGCAATCTGTTTTTTTTTTTCATACAACAATGAATAAATGTAACATGTCATGATATCATAAAATCGTTTAACTAGCCTTCGTTATAGTAGGCCTAAGGCAGGGCTTGGGTTTTGAACATATGTGTCACGCCCTGGCTCTGGGGACTCTTAAATGTTGAGCCAGGGTGTGTAGTGTCTATGTTGTATTTTCTATGTTCATGATCTAGATCGTGTAGATCTATGTTGGCCAGGGTGGTTCCCAATCAGAGGCAGCGGATTCTCGTTGTCTCTGATTGGGGTCCATACTTAGGCAGCCTCTTTGGCACTGTTTATTGTGGGATCTTTTTCCGGAAGGTTTGTGTTGGTGTTATTTAACCTAGGACTTCACGTATCGTTTGGTTTGTTGTTTTTGTTCGTGTCGTGTGTGTACTTAATAAAAGATGTACGCCTACCATGCTGCGCCTTGGTCCGCTTCATCAGTCAGTGATCGTGACAATATGAAACGGAAAACAAGCAATTGTTACAGGTTACAGGTAACTTCTAAATACCAGGTTCACCGGTATTCACCGAGGTTCTCATCTCTCTTTTCATGATGGGCATGGACACGTAGCCTACATCATGGAGGGGGTTTTACTCACCTCCAAAACGGGAACTGCATGGCTAAAATAATGTGGGCCTGCCTACAATACATGCCTCCAATACATAGATAAAAAGAGAATGTCAGCTCACTGTTTTACTTAACTGAGGAATATAAACGCTTTTAGCTGAGGAAGCTAACAGAAATAATGTACCTTGCATCCTAACCTAGACACTGAACCAAACATAGGGATGGCAGGAACAGCAGTAGCAAATCGTGAAGAGATTGGTAAAATCTCTGATAAATGGGAAAAAAGAACCAGGACAATAGCAACAAAATGGCCAGAGGAGGGAACGTGTGATGTAACAGTGTGTGAGGAAATGGATACCCTAATAAAGAACTATAAAACAGGAGAGGAAGGGGAGAAAATAAAGAAGAAGAGAGAGCAAGAGAGAGAAATCTTGACAATATTCTGGGAGGAAGGAAAGAGTTGGAGGGACAGCGTAGCCAAGGCTAGAAGGATAATAATGGAGATGGAGAGTGGACCAAAAAAGGGCTGGTTTAACTGCACCACCACCATACACAGGAGGGGGGCAGTATTCTCAGGTCACAGGTCTAGTCTCAATAACAGGGAGTGTAGAGATAAAAGAAGAAGGGAAGCAACATGTTTCCACCCCAGGAAGAGGAGGAAAAATCACATTTAGATATAGACTGTTATGGAGGACTGAGGGGGATGTTAACGAAACTGGAAAATTAAGGGATAGATGAACAAGAGTATGATGGGGAAAAAAATAAAGTGGAGAAGACAAGTGATGAGGAAGGTGAAGAACTTAGACAGTACGCTGACTCTAATCAAGAACAGAGTAGGATAGAGGGATGACTATCAGAGCAAGGAGTCACAGGAGGCAAAGCTATAGTCACAGAATTAGGTAAGGCACTAGGTAAGGCACTAGGTAAGGCACTAGGTAAGGCACTATACGCTCATCTGGAAAAAACAACATTTAAGAAACAGAAGCACAATAAGAAAGCCCGAAAAATATGGAGCTCAATGTCCCATTTTGGTAAAAGGGGACAGAGGTTCACTATGTGCCCTGGGGAATGCAAGACCTGGAAGGTCTGGTGACTAGACTGCCTAACCTGCACGAAGGAGCAGGAAAATGGATTAGAACATTTGAAGAACAAACGATGAGGAAGCTACTGGCGGTGGGAGACCTGAAGGCATTGCTGGCCAGGGTGGTGGGAGTGGCCAAAATGGAGAACTTGATGCAAGCGGATGGCCTCATACCGGCGGTGCGGAGAACGGTACTGGATGGAGTGGCCTTTGACAAGTATAGGCCAGGACTATGGCACACTCTGAGAATAGAGTATCCAGCCAAAATATACCCTAAAGCACTGAGAGGGGAGCCATTGGGGGATAAAGAAAACCCGCCAGGTTACCTGGAGGAGCAGCTCAGGAGGTGGTGACAAGAAACAGAAAGGGATCCAGAGGGGGATCCACTGATGACAACACTGTTCAGGACATCAGTGATGGAAGCAATACCAACGCCTGTCAGAAACAGACTAGAAGATGTGGTGGGACTAACGTCAAAATCACACAAAGAGTTCTGCGACCATGTTATCCACGCAGTGGAGAAATACAGGAAGGATGAGCAGAAACTGACACAGCAAGGAAGAGACATTCAAAGAAAACTGACACAGATGCAGCTGGAAGAGCTGACAAGAAAGAACAAAAAGAGAACACAAGCTCCAGTGGTTACTCCGGCACCGCCGGAGGAGGGCGCCATGTCACCTGTTCTCTGTGGTCCTCTGTAGCTCAGCTGGTAGAGCACGGCGCTTGTAACGCCAAGGTAGTGGGTTCGATCCCCGGGACCACCCATACACAAAAAAATGTATGCACGCACGACTGTAAGTCGCTTTGGATAAAAGTGTCTGCTAAATGGCATATTATTATTATTATTATTCTCCAAGGAGGTCAACAAATACTGCCTCAGCAGCAAGGCACAAGCTGCCTTACCAGTAGTGAATGTGTACACACAACAGTGGCAAAACAGAGGAAATGAAAGCAGACCAAAAACATCCAGGGTAGCAATCACAGCAGCAGACACACCAGAATGGTGGACCAAGAAGACCAGGTGTCTGCCAGAGGTGCAATCAATCAAGACATACAAAAAGGAATTGTCCTACCAAGCCGTGGTGGCCTAGGCAACCACAACTGGGTAATTGGCAAGGAAATGGCCCCAGCTCAGCTGAATGGAGGCAGTCTCAGACATAGGCTCCACAGGGCCCAGTGAACCCGTGGGGGAGGACCAAATCATGGATACTAGGGATGCCCAGGGAATCCTAAAGGGGAGGGTCAGCTAGTGGCAGTAACTATGCAGGCTGATGAAGAACCTATGCTGCAGGTTCAGGTGAATAATAGAGGCACACCAAGGATGATAGATACTGGAGCAACTTACTCATGGGTAAGTCCAAAGTATGCCTCTCACCTCCCCATATCAGGCAAATAGGCACAGACAGTAGAATTTCCATGACAAATGCAGTTAATACATATGACAGTTCCAGTCAAATTAGAAGCAGGAAAAGCTACATGTATACATATATTAGTATCAAAACAAACACTCCAGTTAATTTAGTAGGAGGAGATGCACTGTGTAGAATGGGGGTCCAAATTAAATTCACATCAGGGGGACTAATAATAGTTCAGGAAGGGGTATGTCCACAGAAGTTGATGGACCAGACCATTATCACATTAGTAAACTGTTTTGGTGGAGGGGGGCCACAGGCATGTGGGGAAGTGAAACCAATGAGGCAAGCGATAGCAGATTTGAGTTTTCGAAGTCACGAAGCGTGTTGGACGTGATCGAGTGGGAGCAGTGCGACTAGGGGAAAGCCTAGGGGTTTAAATCTCATGAGACTTCATTTCGTTTTATGTGCACTGGATTGTGGAATTCACCAGGGAAGGGAGCAGTCATGAGTGATGGTCTTGAGGGTTTTCTGAGTGGGGAAATCAGGAGATGTGGCAATAGAGAGTGAGAATTTCGAATTTAAATTGTTTGGACTGGTTAAGAGGTATCAAAATGGAAACTAATTAAATGTGTACTTTTTCTTCCCGGAAAAAGGGGGGAGTGATTTTCTATTTTCTTTGAAATATTTTCCGAGAGGGGGGGGGGCTGTACCAGGTGTTGTTGGCAACCTCAATGATGGTGAAAGTGGCAGAGACAGATATTTAGATCCATGTTTCCCACCGTAGGAGTGTTCCAACCCCAGGAGAGGAAGATGGCCATGCCATTGGCTAGCATTGTTTTCTTTTTTGTTTGTCTGTGTTTGTGTGTCTTTGCAGCAGTAACTCCGAGCTTCCCTATGGGTAGGCTGGTAGAAGGACACTCTTCGCAGATCGATGTCGATGGATTGAGAGGGACTCTGGCTGATCCGGAGACCCTGGTGACGGAAGAAGGTTAACAGCTAAAGTGACCATACATCGTCATCCAGGTTACACCAACGGCTGTACGGATAGAGGGGGACCTGGTATCATCTAAACCATTGTACTAGAGTACCACGAGGGAACCAATGACCTAGATATGAGGGAGCTGAGGATGCTGGAGCTGGCGAGAATCAGGAAATGGGGGAGGATGGCAATTACTGAAGAGCTACGTGTTCTTGCTGATTCCCTCGGCGGAGGGGCAGACATTCGAGACTTCCGAGACCTTCGAGACCTTCGAGACCTTCAGGACCTTCTAGATCTTCAAGATATTTCAGACAACCAAGACGCACCAGATAGCCTCATCATTGATTTCTCTGCCCTTGATTAGTCCCCCTAAGAATTAGGGGAATGGGATACCGACAATAGTAAAGAGCAAAAGAACAAGACATAGAAGAGAAACAGACTGGATTAAAATGTATTTCTGCACAAGCAGGAACCATAACTAGGATACAGGAAGGGATGGCTATTAAAGTACGAAGGTTAAACTGGTTATTGGTGTGGGAGGAACCAACACAAGGATTATGGGGAAGTCACATGGGGTAGTGTGACCTTAAGATAATAAAAGAAAAAGACAGGTGGATCATAGACATAAGGATAACAGCCCAAGACTTAGATAAACATTTTGATGTAGTACTTAGTGTTAGATTTCCTGGGGGAAGTGTTGTTGGAGTAGTTATTCCTTGGGAAAGTGCACTAAACCCTGTACATGTTAGAGCCATACCAACTGCAGAGGAAAGGGAATGGAAGGAGCCATTAAACAATGATTGGTATATATGAGTACAATATATTACATTAAAATTAAATAAAGAAAATAGTCTAATATGCACCACATCTCCGTTAAAATAATTAACAGTAGTTCCAAATCTCCACAGTTACCAGGACTGTGCTATGATTCAACCACAACTTCTGTCATTTAAGGAACTTCTAAATATAAACAATTGTATAATCAACCAGGATGGGGAGATAAGTGTAAGCAATTAGATGATAGAATAGGAACAAGGAAAAGGGAAACGCCAGAGTAATATCAAATAGACTATGAGCAAATATAGGAGTGTTAAAAAGAACAATTGGGTTATATAATTTGGGAGAATTCAAGTGAGAATGTGAAACTATATGACATTTATACAGACATCCTTTGGAATGCAGACACGCCTCAAAGAAAAATCTATCAGGCAGCAGGATCAAGTATTAGAAATTGGTATTAAGAATGATTGGTGAAACATAATACTTTGTCATATAGTCAATGCTTACAGGGATTTTTTGGATTGGAAATGAACCCATCTAAACTGTTATGATCTGTCCTTTCTCGAGGTTACTACGGATGGTGTCTTGATGCATAGCAGAGATAATTCGGTCCAGAACGGTGTAAACCTCAATAAAAACAAAAAACTCTCTACCCGGCTGAAGAGGAACAACAAAGGCGTTGAAGACGTTCCTGTCCAGCACCACCTCTACCAGGAGACCTGAATCAGAACCAGCATCAAATCAAAGCAATCAACTGCCTTTTCTCTTATGCCTTTCTCTCAAGAACGTGACAGGAGTCCATATGGAGTGGGCAGGAAGAGAGATCTGTTCAAATACAACATTTCTCATAGTTTTGGTATACTGGTTGGCAAAATGAACAAAACAGAATGGAGGTAGAGGTGGGGCGGCTCAGATGTGACATTGGAATTGGGACATTGCCATGGGCAATCCAAGATGAACTATGAAGCTATCTGAAGAACATAATGAAGACACGTCAGAAGATTGAGAGCCGGGGGAGGAAGGGATTGCTATTTAAGGTTGATTACGGAGGTATTACACACTGCTACATTTTATAGTAATTTAGACTAAGATTGCATTGAGATACTGATCTGTAGTTATTCTCCTTATGAGGAAGCTAATAATTATACTGTATGTTAATATAAATATACATTCTGCCAGTGTCAATGGGTGGTAAGGTGAGGGTTTTAACTTTGAGTGATGGAACCAAGGTTTTTTTTTTTTTTTTTTTTTTGTCTAACCAGGAGGAGGAGGAGGAGATCGTCGGGTAAGCTTGGCTTTATACATGGCTTTGGCTTTGTCGAGTAAGGCTTAAAACTATGTATTTAGATTGTAGTTAGGTATTGTAGGTAGGTATCGTGGGTTGTTGTAGGTAGTTATTGTGTGTAATTATTGTAGGTTAAGTATTGTATTCGGCGGTGCCGGGTGTAGCACGAAGCTAGCTAGCTAGCTAACTCACCACCTGGACTAGTTGGCGAGTGGCTATTAGCAACGGTTTAGTTGTTTCACGCCTGAGAGTGCCTGTAATTACGCCAGCTGGCTACCTACAATAATTACATACAATAATTGCCTACCATTCAGCTGTTTTCTAACCTCATTGTCTGAACCGTTAACGTTAGGTAGCAAGTGGCTACTGTACTTGAAAATTAGCAAGCTTGTTGCAACCTGGATAGCTACTTGTAAACAATAGCTGGAACGACCGAGCGAACAGACGCGAACTGGCTGAGTCAATTCAGTGGCTAGCTTTGCACTTGGCTAGCTAACAGTAGCTGCTAGGGGTAAGTCATAACCTACACTTGTGTTTTGTTTTTTTACATATTGATAGCCCGAGTCGCTCAAGGAATTCGGGACATGGGTGACTAGCGAACGTTAGTTTGGATCTCTCCGTGTGTTCATGCCGTGTGTTATGACGAGGTGCCCGGACGTTTTTCACGGAATAATACTGCACCTAGTTAGCTAGCTGAATTAACTAGGTTAGTCTATTCCTAGAAAACATTGAACCGTTGTAGTTTACAACAATTATAGTTTCTGAGGTGGAAGTTGGGAGAGTTATATTTGGGAGTTGTGGCTCTCTCCTTTCCCAGATGTTTAGTTCATTTTACTCCGATCTCCTCTGCATTATTGTAGCCATCTGCTGCAGCCTGTCAACTATGCCTATCCCTGTTCTCTCCTCTCCCGCACAGGCTACACAAACGCCTCACACCGCGTGGCTGCTGCCTCTCTAACCTGGTGGTCCCTGCACGCCACGACCCATGTGGAGTTCCAGGTCTCAGGCAGCCTCTGGAACTGCCGTTCTGCTGCCAACAAGGCAGACTTCATCCCAGCCTATGCTACCCTCCAGTCCCTCGACTTCTTGGCGCTGACGGAAACATGGATTACCACTGAAAACACTGCTACTACTGCTGCTCTCTCCTCGTCTGACCATGTGTTCTCGCATACCCCGAGAGCATCTGATCAGCGGGGTGGTGGCACAGGAATCCTCATCTCTCCCAAGTGGACATTCTAAATTTTTCCCCCTGACCCATCTGTCTATCTCCTCATTTGAATTCCATGCTGTCACAGTCACTAGCCCATTTAAGCTTAATATCCTTGTCATCTATCGCCCTCCAGGTTCCCTTGGAGAGTTCATCAATGAGCTTGACGCCTTGATAAGTTCCTTTCCTGAGGATGGCTCACCCCTCACAGTTCTGGGGGATTTCAACCTCCCTACGTCTACATTTGACTCATTTATCTCTGCCTCCTTCTTTCCACTCCTCTCCTCTTTGACCTCACCCTCTCACCATCCCCCCTACTCACAAGGCAGGCAATACGCTTGACCTCATCTTTACTAGATGCTGTTCTTCTACTAATCTCACTGCAACTCCCCCTCAAGTCTCCGACCACTACTTTGTATCCTTTTCTCTCTCCCTCTCCTCCAACACTACTCACTCTGCCCCTACACAGATGGTAATGCGCCGTCGCAACCTTCGCTCTCTCTCTCCCGCTACTCTCTCCTCTTCCTTCCTATCATCTCTTCCCTCTAATCAATCCTTCTCCCTCCAATCTCCTGATTCTGCCTCCTCAACCCTCCTCTCCTCCCTTTTTGCATCCTTTGACTCTCTATGTCCCCTATCCTCCCGGCCGGCTCGGTCCTCCCCTCCAGCTTTGTGGCTTGATGACTCATTGCGAGCTCACAGAACAGAGCTCCGGGCAGCTGAGCGGAAATGGAAGAAAACTAGACTCCCCTGCCTGACCTGGCATCTTTTCCTCCCTCCTCTCTACATTTTCTTCATCTGTTTCTGCTGCTAAGGCCACTTTCTACCACTCTAAATTCCAAGCATCCGCCTCTAACCCTAGGAAGCTCTTTGCCACATTCTCCTCCCCTGCTGAATCCCCCTCCTCCCTCTCTGTGGATGACTTCGTCAACCATTTTGAAAAGAAGGTTGACGACATCCGATCCTCGGTTGTTAAGTCAAATGACACTGCTGGTCCTGCTCACACTGCCCTACCCTATGCTTTGACTTCTTTCTCCCCTCTCTCTCCAGATAAAATCTTGCGACTTGTGACGGCAGGCCGCCCAACAACCTGCCCGCTTGACCCTATCCCCTCTTCTCTTCTCCAGACCATCTCCGGTGACCTTCTCCCTTACCTCGCCTCGCTGATCAACTCATCCTTGACCGCTGGCTATGTCCCTTCCGTCTTCAAGAGAGCGAGAGTTGCACCCCTTCTCAAAAAAACCAACACTCGATCCCTCTGATGTCAACAACTACAGACCAGTATCCCTTCTTTCTTTTCTCTCCAAAACTATTGAGTGTGCCGTCTTTAGCCAACTCTCTTGCTATCTCTCTCAGAATGACCTTCTTGATCCAAACCAGTCAGGTTTCAAGACTGGTCATTCAACTGAGACTGCTCTTCTCTGTGTCACAGAGGCTCTCCGCACTGCTAAAGCTAACTCTCTCTCCTCTGCTCTTGTCCTTCTAGACCTGTCTGCTGCCTTTGATACTGTGAACCATCAGATCCTCCTCTCCACCCTCTCCGAGCTGGGCATCTCCAGCACGGCTCACTCTTTGATTGCGTCCTACCTGACCGGTCGCTCCTACCAAGTGGCGTGGCGAGAAGCTGTCACCGCACCATGTGCTCTCACCACTGGTGTCCCCCAGGGCTCAGTTCTAGGCCCTCTCCTATTCTCGCTATACACCAAGTCACTTGGCTCTGTCATATCCTCACATGGCCTCTCCTATCATTGCTACGCTGACGACACACAACTAATCTTCTCCTTTCCCCCTTCCGATAACCAGGTGGCGAATCGCATCTCTGCATGTCTGGCAGACATATCAGTATGGATGACGGATCACCACCTCAAGCTGAATCTCGGCAAGACGGAGCTGCTCTTCCTCCCGGGGAAGGACTGCCCGTTCCATGATCTCGCCATCACGGTTGACAACTCCGTTGTGTCCTCCTCCCAGAGTGCGAAGAGCCTTGGCGTGACCCTGGACAACACCCTGTCGTTCTCCCTGCTAACATCAAGGCGGTGACCCGATCCTGTAGGTTCATGCTCTACAACATTCGGAGAGTACGACCCTGCCTTACACAGAAGCGGCACAGGTCCTAATCCAGGCACTTGTCATCTCCCCGTCTGGATTACTGCAACTCGCTGTTGGCTGGGCTCCCTGCCTGTGCCATTAAACCCCTACAACTCATCCAGAATGCCTCAGCCCGTCTGTTGTTCAACCTTCCCAAGTTCTCTCACGTCACCCCGCTCCCTCCGCACACTCCACTGGCTTCCAGTTGAAGCTCGCATCTGCTACAAGACCATGGTGCTTGCCTCACGGAGCTGTGAGGGAACGGCACCTCCGTACCTTCAGGCTCTGATCAGTCCCTACACCCAAACGAGGGCACTGCGTTCATCCACCTCTGGCCTGCTGGCTCCCTACCTCTGCGGAAGCATAGTTCCCGCTCAGCCCAGTCAAAACTGTTCGCTGTCTGGCACCCCAATGGTGGAACAAGCTCCCTCACGACGCCAGGACAGCGGGAGTCAATCACCACCTTCCGGAGACATTTGAAACCCCACCTCTTTAAGAAATACCTGGGATAGGATAAAGTAATCCTTCTACCCCCCCCCACCCCCTTTACTCTAAACCACCCCCCCCCCCAAAAAAAATAATAATAATAATAAAATAAAAACATTGTAAAGTGGTTATCCCACTGGTGAATGCACCTATTTGTAAGTCGCTCTGGATAAGAGCGTCTGCTAAATAATGTAAATGTAAATGTAAATGTTAATAATTAAGAATTGTCATTCTACATTTGTTTTGGGTAATTAATTTGATTATGAGTTGTAAGCTGACTGATTTGATCTGAATAAGTTATTAATATGCTATATTAACTTGCTACATTTGCACACACTGTATATATAGTTTTTCTCTTGTATTTTTGACTTTATGTTTTGTTTTACCCCATATGTAACTCTGTGTTGTTGTTTTTATCGCACTGCTTTGTTTTATCTTGGCCAGGTCGCAGTTGTAAATGAGAACTTGTTCTCAACTGGCTTACCTGGTTAAATAAAGGTGAAATAAATAAATAAAATAAAAAATATGTTAATAACTAAAGATGTTGACACTATTCTCAACATTTCCTAGATATTATGGTTAAAACAAAATTGAATTTAGTTTATGTGTTGGGATACAAACACATATATTGGAATTGTTTTGAGTAGAAGTATTGATATTTTTCATTGTGAGTATAACCTTGAATGCAAAGACTGTGATTGATAGCATAAACATAATATCCTTTTTTTAAAAGGTTATTGGACAAGTAGTCCCATAAGGAGGGATATGAGGAGGCATTTTTAGTGGACTATGAGATAAAATTGAGTTAATCACGAACATATAGTTAGAATTCTCTGTTGCTAAGCAAGAACTTAATTGGGTCATTTCACTGTGTGTGTGTGTGTGTGAAGTGGGGATCTGACCTAGGGTCAGATTGCTCGCTCTTACCTAATCCATGGCTGTCTTACCTTATCAGAGACTGAAACCAGACTGTTGCCTAAAGCATCTCTCCTCAAACAAAGGTTCTGAGAGCGGAGCCAAAGTTGAACAGCGTTTCGACAAGTCATGAGTGTTTTTGCAAGATAAGGGATTGATTGATTGTAATACTATTGATTCTGAACTGAATAAAAGTTGATTTCAATAAAGTCAATCTTGATTCTACAAAAACTCTAGAAGAACTTTGATTTTTAATAAAGTATAGTGATTATTTTCCACATCACTTCACACAGCCATTGAAAAGGAGTGGGACAACATTCCACAGTCCATAATTAACAGCCTGATGAACTCTATGCAAAGGAGTTGTGTCATGCTGCATTAGGCAAATGGTGGTCACACCAGAAACTGACTGGTTTTCTGATCCACGCCTCTTCCTTTTTTTTAAGGTATCTTTGACCAACAGATGCATATCTGTATTCCCAGTCATGTGAAATCCATAGATTAGGGCCTAATTCATTTATTTATATTGATGAACTGTAACTCAGTAAAATATTTTAAAATGTTGCATGTTTGTTCAGAATATGTTGGTTAAGCTATACTACGTGACTAAAAGTATGTGGACACCTGCTCGTCAAACATCTAATTCCAAAATCATTGGCAAAAATATGGAGTTGGTCCCCATTTGCTGCTATAACAGCCTCCACTCTTCTGGGAGGGCTTTCCACTAGATGTTGGAACATTGCTGCGGGGACTTTCTTCCATTTAGCCACAAGAGCATTAGTGAGGTCGGGCACTGATGTTGGGCGATTAGGCTTGGCTCACAGTCGGCGTTCCAATTCATCCCAAAGGTGTTCGTTGGGGTTGAGGTCAGGGCTCTGTACAGGCCAGGCAAGTTCTTCCACACTGATCTCAACAAACCATTTCTGTATGGACCTTGCTTTGTGCACGAGGGCATTGTCATGCTGAAACAAGAGTGGACCATCCCCAAACTGTTGACACAAAGTTGGAAGCACAGAATCGTCTAGAATGTCATTTTATGCTGTAGAGTTAAGATTTCCCTTCACTGGAACTAAGGGGCCTGAATCAGGAAAACAACCTCAGAACATTATTCCTCCTCCACCAAACTTTACAGTTGGCACTATGCATTGGAGGAGGTAGTGTTCTCCTGGCATCCACCAAACCCAGATTCATCCATTGGACTGCCAGGTAGTGAAGCGTGATTAATCACTCCAGGGAATGCTTTTCCACTCCTCAGAGTCTAATGACGGCAAGCTTTACACCACTCCAGCCGACGCTTGGCATTGCTCATGGTGATCTTAAGCTTGTGTGTGGCTGCTCGGCCATAGAACCCATTTCATGAATCTCCCGACTAACAGTTCTCGTGCTGAAGTTGCTTTCCAGAGACAGTTTGAAACTCGGTAGTGAGTGTTGCAACCGAGGACAGACAATTTTTACACCCTACGTACTTCAGAACTCAGCGGTTGCGTTCTGTGAGCATGTGTGGCCTACCACTTAGCGGTTGAGCCGTTGTTGCTCGTAGACGTTTCCACTTCACAGTAACAGCACTTACAGTTGACCGGGGCAGCTCTAGCAGGGCAGAAATTTGACGAACTGACTTGTTGGAAAGGTGGCATCCTGTGACGGTGCCACGTTGAAGGTCACTGAGCTCTTCAGTATGGCCATTCTACTGCCAATGTTTGTCTATGGAGATTGCATATCTGTGTGCTCGATTTCACACACACGGATGTGGCTGAAATAGCCGAATCCACTAATTTGAAGCGGTGCCCACATACTTTTGTATATATAGTTTATTTAGAACTCACGCATGACAAGGTTAATTATAATCCACATAATAATTCACATTTCCTCTTTCTGTATGATTATTTTTGTCAGATGTTACTATGGTATACTGAAGTATAATTACAAGTATTCCATAAGTGTCAAAGGCTTTTATTGACAATTACATTAAGTTTATGCAAAGAGTCAATATTTGCAGTGTTGACCCTTCTTTTTCAAGACCTCTGCAATCCGCCCTGGCATGCTGTCAATTAACTTCTGGGCCACATCCTGACTGATGGCAGGCCATTCTTGCATAATCAATGCTTGGAGTTTGTCAAAATGTGTGGGTTTTTGTTTGTCCACCCGCCTCTTGAGGATCGACCACAAGTTCTCAATGGGATTAAGGTCTGGGGAGTTTCCTGGCCATGGACCCAAAATGTCGATGTTTTGTTCCCCGAGCCACTTAGTTATCACTTTTGCCTCATGGCAAGGCGCTCCATCATGCTGGAACAGGAAATTGTTCGTTACCAAACAGTTATTGGATGGTTGGGAGAAGTTGCGCTCGGAGGATGTGTTGGTACCATTCTTTATTCATGGCTGTGTTCTTAGGCAAAATTGTGAGTGAGCCCACTCCCTTGGATGAGAAGCAACCCCACACATGAATGGTCTCAGGATGCTTTACTGTTGGCATGACACAGGACTGATGGTAGCGCTCAACTTGTCTTCTCCGGACAAGGTGTTTTCCGGATGCCCCAAACCATCGGAAAGGGGATTCATCAGAGAAAATGACTTTACCCCAGTCCTCAGCAGTCCAATCCCTGTACCTTTTGCAGAATATCAGTCTGTCCCTGATGTTTTTCCTGGAGAGAAGTGGCTTCCTCGCAGCCCTTCTTGACACCAGGCTATGCTCCAAAAGTCTTCGCCTCACTGTGTGTGGAGATGCACTCACACTTGCCTGCTGCCATTCCTGAGCAAGCTCTGCACTGGTGGTGCCCCGATACCGCAGCTGAATCAACTTTAGGAGACGGTCCTGGCGCTTGCTGGACTTTCTTGGGCGCCCTGAAACCTTCTTCACAACAATTGAAACTCTCTCCTTTAAGTTATTGATGATCTGATAAATGGTTGATTTAGGTGCAATCTTACTAGCAGCAATATCCTTGCCTGTGAAGCCCTTTTTGTGCAAAGCAATGATGACGGCACGTGTTTCCTTGCAGGTAACCATGGTTAACAGAGGAAGAACAATGATTTCAAGCACCACCCTCCTTTTAAAGCTTCCAGTCTGTTATTCGAACTCAATCAGCATGACAGAGTGATCTCCAGCCTTGTCCTCGTCAACACTCTCACCTTTGTTAACGAGAGAATCACAGACATGATGTCAGCTGGTCCTTTTGTGGCAGGGCTGAAAAGTTTTTTTGGGATTAAGTTCATTTTCATGGCAAAGAGGGACTTTGCAATTAATTGAAATTCATCTGATCACTCTTCATAACATTCTGGAGTATATGCAAATTGCCATCATAAAAACTGAGGCAGCAGACTTTTGTGAAAATTTATATTTGTGTCATTCTCAAAACCTTTGACCATGACTGTATGTGTGTGTGTGTGTGTGTGTGAGAGAGAGAGAGAGAGAGAGAGAGAGAGAGAGAGAGAGAGAGAGAGAGAGAGAGTATTGTTTTATTATTTGCATGTGTGCTGCAAAAAAGTGTTCCTTCCCATTTTGTTTTCTTTGACCAGTCTTTTGCATGTCTCTATGGGGAAGTAATACGACTAAACAACCATTGGAGATGCCATTCATCCCTCCATCATGACGTCACTACTGAAGTCAGATAGCAGGAAGTTCAGGTATTGAAATGTACCTGTATAACATCCACCTGTCCAAGAGGTGACAGAACCACTCGGAGAGAGAGAGAGAGTGAGAGAGAGAGAGAGGGAGAGCTGACAACAAAATAAAACAACAACTAAGACAACATCCACATCAACAACATCCACAACAACAACAAGGTCCAAAACAACAACATCCACAACAACAACAAGATCGAAAACAATAACAACAGCAAACATCAGGTATGAGGATTTATTTCATATCTTTGCATGTATAACTGTTGAAAGAATAAAGTACAACACATTTTGTAAATGAGTATTTTATTTGGTAAATGAGTATTGTTCATGTTTATAAATCAATATTTTTGAGCAGTTGAACACCAGTAAATACTATGCTGGACGTGCATACTGTGCATGACAAAAAGTAATGTGATTTAAAATGTGATATGCTCCTTCAAACAATGATTATAGACAGCCTATATACATATTACAGTTTTTTTTTCAATTGCATCGGTCAAATACTGAAGCCACTTTTTCAAAACTCTTCACACAGTCTGCATTACCAACATGCGTCTTGGCCAAACAGTTAATCTCTCCTCCAAAAACTGACTAAAACCACCAAAACACTTCATACATGTTTCAAAGTAAGCTTGTTCGACCATGTCACTGGCAACAATTCTCCCTCAGAAAGCATACACTGTCACTCAAAACACACTGACCTAAAAAACACTAACAACAGGGAGCATTACATAAATGATGAACTTTCCTCTTTGAAGTTTGAATGATTTTTCACATAAATCAGTATTTCATTATAGAATAACACCTTTTCACTTTATTGATTGTATTTAAAGTATATGTAACAAGAAGGATTCAGAAATGCAGCAATTTGCTTCAATAGCCTATATTTGTTCGATATCTTTGATATAGTAATTTTCTTGTGAACATTTTAGTTGAAACAAAAAACTAATTCCTGAAATTCCAGGGCTGCAATAATAATAATTAAAAAAAAACATCAATGTATAGTATAATCCCTCATACTGTACAGTACTGTGAGGGTTCCAGTTCTCTCCTGCATTTGGCCACTAGTTCTCATCAACATCACATCTTATTTCTTCTCTGGTGACACATCTTGGAAAGTATCTTCTGGAATGTCTAATCCAACCCTGGCAGTCTTCAGGAGAAGTTTATTTTTACAGTACTTTACATTATACATAGCTGTAACAGACATCTTACCTGGACATATTGATACCGGAGTTCTTTCATACGTTTCTCTCAAAGGGTGTACAACTGCTTCATCCTTATTTTATGTTTCTCTAGGACTCTGGCAATTGTCGTTGTGCTGACCGTATTCACATTCCCAAAAGGGATATTGTCTGCCAGCACTCTGTCCCGAATTTCCCGCAGTTTTATTGCATTGTTGCCAATTACCATGTCAACAATGGCAATTTCCTGCGCATCTGATAATATTCTGGCTCTCCCTCCTGTGGGAGGCAACCTTTTGGATCCTACTGAAAAACACAAAACAATCAATATATTTCAAAATGTCAGTACATGTAAAAATGTGAACATACTGTATTGTACTGTAATTTGTACAGTGGGGAAAAAATAGTATTTAGTCAGCCACCAATTGTGCAAGTTCTCCCACTTAAAAAGAAGAGAAAGGCCTGTAATTTTCATCATAGGTACACGTCAACTATGACAGACAAAATGAGGATTTTTTATGAATTTATTTGCAAATTATGGTGGAAAATAAGTATTTGGTCAATAACAAAAGTTTCTCAATACTTTGTTATATACCCTTTGTTGGCATGGACACAGGTCAAACGTTTTCTGTAAGTCTTCACAAGGTTTTCACACACTGTTGCTGGTATTTTGGTCCATTCCTCCATTCAGATCTCCTCTAGAGCAGTGATGTTTTGGGGCTGTCGCTGGGCAACACAGACTTTCAACTCCCTCCAAAGATTTTCTATGGGGGTTGAGATCTGAGACTGGCTAGGCCACTCCAGGACCTTGAAATGCTTCTTACGAAGCCACTCCTTCGTTGCCGGGCGGTGTGTTTGGGATCATTGTCATGCTGAAAGACCCAGCCACGTTTCATCTTCAATGCCCTTGCTGATGGAAGGAGGTTTTCACTCAAAATCTCACGATACATGGCCCCTTTCATTCTTTCCTTTACACGGATCAGTCAGTCCTGGTCCCTTTGCAGAAAAAACAGCCCCAAAGCATGATGTTTCCACCCCCATGCTTCACAGTAGGTATGGTGTTATTTGGATGCAACTCAGCTTCTTGTCCTCAAACACGACGAGTTGAGTTTTTACCAAAAAGTTATATTTTGGTTTCATCTGACCATATGACATTCTCCCCAAATCCCTCTTCTGGATCATCCAAATGCACTCTAGTAAACTTCAGATGGGCCTGGACATGTACTGGCTTAAGCAGGGGGACACGTCTGGCACTGCAGGATTGAGTCCCTGGCGGCGTAGTGTGTTACTGATGGTAGGCTTTGTTACTTTGGTCCCAGCTCTCTGCAGGTCATTCACTAGGTCCCCACGTGTGGTTCTGGGATTTTTGCTCACCGTTCTTGTGATCAATTTGACCACACGGGGTTAGATCTTGCGTGGAGCCCCAGATCGAGGGAGATTATCAGGTCTTGTATGTCTTCCATTTCCTAATAATTGCTCCCACAGTTGATTTCTTCAAACCAAGCTGCTTACCTATTGCAGATTCAGTCTTCCCAGCCTGGTGCAGGTCTACAATTTTGTTTCTGGTGTCCTTTGACAGCTCTTTGGTCTTGGCCATAGTGGAGTTTGGAGTGTGACTGTTTGAGGTTGTGGACAGGTGTCTTTTATACTGATAACAAGTTCAAACAGGTGCCATTAATACAGGTAACGAGTGGAGGACAGAGGAGCCTCTTAAAGAAGAAGTTACAGGTGTTTGAGAGCCAGAAATCTTGCTTGTTTGTAGGTGACCAATACTTATTTTCACCATAATTTGCAAATAAATTCATTAAAAATCCTACAATGTGATTTTCTGGATTTTTTTCCCTCAATTTGTCTGTCATAGTTGACGTGTACCTATGATGAAAATTACAGGCCTCTCTCATCTTTTTAAGTGGGAGAACTTGCACAATTGGTGGCTGACTAAATAGCTTTTTCCCCCACTGTAGTTCAATTATCATTGAAGGATGCACATCTCACCTGTTGTTTTGCCGGAAAATGTGTATTATTGATGCAACTGTTGAATGCTGCAGATTTGGTTGCACCCTTAAACCGGCCTCTCTCAAACATGGTCAATAATTGTGGCCCTTATCTCATCAGAGACCACCGCTCTTCCTCTCCTTCGTCCTCCACGCGTTCTCCCTCTCCCTCTCCCTCTCCCTCTTCCTCTTCCTCTTCCTCTTCCTCTTCCTCTTCCTCTCCCTCTCCCTCTCCCTCTCCCTCTCCCCTCTCTCTCCCTCTCCTCTCCCTCTTCCTCTTCCTCTCCCTCTCCCTCTTCCTCTTCCTCTCCTCTCCCTCTCCCTGCCACTCT
>NW_025538225.1:0-21720 GCF_020615455.1 Coregonus clupeaformis | reverse complement strand
ATAATGAATGCGCACAAGTTACTAAATGATTCCAGCTGCATCAGGAAGACCAATAAAGTGTTTACTTCAACTTTGGATCAATTCATTGCTGATATTCATGAAATGTATTTGGATAAACGAGCTATGATTTTACTGCTAAAGCAAATGATGCAGGAGTTGGTGTATCATTTAAACTTTAATTAGTTGGCAAGGAAACATGTTTCAATAAACAGATTAGTTTGTCAATTTAGCAATAATATAAACATATTCAAGGGTTTGTTTGCTCTCTGGAGACTGAGGTGAGTTTACACAGTGGTATGCAGGAACAGTTATGGCAATGTATGACATATTGTATTTACACTAGAAGAAAAATATACTGCTAACGCCTATGATAAATACTACCCAGTTCTAAAAGGGAATACTTGCATTTGAGGTGTGTTTGGGTGGTGCAGTGAGGTGTTCGGAGTCACTTTTGATACAAAGGGGAGATTGTTGTTATGGGACATTTCACATCTCCTCTTGAGTCACCAACTTCTTTGTATCAAGCGACATTGTCTGAGAGAAAAAAAACCCACTATTAGACATTCATGGGCAATCATTGTGTACTATTTGTATTCCTACTGTAGCAGCATGATTATAATATAACACTCCCTAATTCACTTCCTTTAGGTATAGTTACTCAACGTTAGTTAGCTAGCTACCAACACACAGGCCCAGATTACTCCAAGACAAATGAGTCATAAAGCCAAAGTAATTCCTTTACACATAGTCATCATCATCAAAACCTTTCTCAAAGTTTGCGCCTAATGAGATGCACTGAAGAATAGCTAGGCTAGTTAGCTAGCTAGCTATAACGTTAGACTACAGTGATTTTTAGGTATAGCAAATAAAGCCTAGCTAGCTAAGCGTGGTACAAGCAATGTTATGTATGCGAATTGATCATGAAATTGTACTGTACTAACACACTGCCTTGTGTAAAAAGAAGAGCTTATATTGCTACTAGCTACTGACAGCAAAACAACTTGCTCGTTTGTCCTGTTTGCCCTCCTGCTGGTCCAGTTGGTCTAGGCTGCCACTGCCGATTGATCTAGGAGGTTGGAAAGAACATCTCCAGCACTCCTCTATCCGTGTGTCGAAACTTTGATGGTCTGTCACACACATATGATCCACTTGGGGTCTGCAGTAAACCTCTCCAGTAAGAACTGTCTGCGATCTAATTCATTGCAACAGACATTCCTCCTTTGCTGGTCTCGCAATTATTGTTCTCACTGTCACAACTCCTATTCAATTATTATTTCAGCTCAAATAAATGGGGCTGTATGTTCTTATGTAAAATAAGTATTTTGTCGTCAGCTCTTCTTGAAGAGGAATCATCAGAAGCAGCCATTGTAATTATTTGTAATCTCGGATAGACAGTACATGGTAACATAACTTCTGTAACCTGTAGAAACTAGTACCCCCCATTTTGAAAACCCGCCTTGAGTGTAGAGACGCAAATGACAAGGAAATAGGCTCCCGTCAGGCTGTAGTCGTTACAAAGCCAGGAAAATGTTCAACTAGATATCTGCAATTTCCTGGCAGATAACATCATTAACAAGTCTAATGCTCTATTAAAAGAACACTATTCTTTGCTAGTGGCGATCGTGCAATCGTGGTCGGCCACAATAATTGCTACAAAACTTGACTCCATTCATTTTACGTCAGACAGCAGGCTCAATCAACTGATGGCGTCATTGGTTAACTCTCCCTTTTCTAAAATACCGCTATAGTGCATAATTATGTCTGAAACACCTATCAAAACACCCCAAATAGTGTATAGCTGTGAAGTTTCCCTTTAATACTTGCTACCCGGACAGTTTGGTCTACCAGTCAAAAAATTGGCTATTATACACTGTGTTGTCAGTAGGGCCAGGAGTTTTTTCATAACTGGCTTACATGACAAAAAACTCTGGCCGTAGTTATCACAGTGGACCACAATTGGGCACTGAATACTCAGTGGTGAATGGCGCGCTCGCAGTGGTCATTTAGAGATATGAGCTTGATAACACTCGTCGTCAAGATCTTCTACAACAGTGTGTTTCCCTTCACAGCACATTGAGAGTCTCCCCAGGCTTCCAGACTTAGTGAGAGGAAGGCTGTCAGTCAAAAAAAAAGCTCCCCTCTAACCGCCCTCGCTGTGTTTATTTCACAAATTTGGATGAGTAAGAGTAAATTTGCCAAGTACTCTGATTCGCTTTGCAAATATTACTCCAGCCACAGCTGTTTGCTAAGACACTTTATGTGGCTAGCTCCATCAACATTTCAATAATGGAGGCTCAGGTCAAGCAACACTTTGTCATTACTCATTACTCATACAAAGTAGAGTCTGCAATCAGGAGCTTATGTGCCAACAGTAACTGAGAAATGTGTAATTCAAATACATCACTTTGTATCTTTCCATCAGTAGCGTACATGAATTTACATAGCTCCATGGGAAAACATAGTGTTTAAGTGGAATTCTTGGGCAGCCAGTAGGAACAGTGTGCTGCTGATGAATTCTGAACAGGTTGCCTTGTCATCCATGGGCTGTTGATTTTCCCCTAGATCTCTGCCCAAACGGTTTCTTAACAGTCTTTCAACAGCTGCTCAGACTCATCCATGGTGCAAAGAGGCGAATTCATAACAATCGAGACTGACTCAACATGATAAAAAAATATATAAAATAGGGATTATTTTTAAACAAATAAAACATTAATAAAAAATTAATTAAAGTAGTATGTCCATATATAGGTCATAATATTCTAATACATTTACATTTACATTTTAGTTTACATTTTAGTCATTTAGCAGACGCTCTTATCCAGAAGCGACTTACAGTTAGTGAGTGCATACATAGCTCTGCTAAAACCAAGTGACAACTGCTTGCCTTTTTCAAGAGATTGTTAAATAAATGTTAACTATTTGGTTGTAATATTATCACCTCTTGAAAAGCATACAGTGGGAAAAAAGTATTTGAGGTAAAGCCACCAAATTGTGCAAGTTCTCCCACTTAAAAAGATGAGAGGGCCTGTAATTTTTCATCATAGGTACCACGTCAACTATGACAGACAAAATAAATTTCCAGAAAATCAAATTGTAGGATTTTTTATGAATTTATTTGCAAATTATGGTGGAAAATAAGTATTTGGTCAATAACAAAAGTTTCTCAATACTTTATTCTATACCCTTTGTTAGCAATGACACAGGTCAAACGTTTTCATGTAAGTCTTCACAAGGTTTTCACACACATATTGCTGGTATTTTAGCCCATTCCTCCTTGCAGTCTCTCCTCCTCTAAAAATACTATGTTTTGGGGCTATCCTAACCAACCATCTACTTTCAACTCCCTCTAAAGATTTTCTATGGGGTTGAGATCTGACTACTAAACCACTCCAGACCTTGAATAGCTTCTTCAAACCACTCCTTCATTGCCGCGCAGTTTGGGATCATTTTCATGCTGAAAGACCCAGCCCACGTTTCATCTTCAATGCCCTTGTGATGAAGTTTTCCTCAAAATCTCGCGATACATGGCCCCATTCATTCTTTCCTTTGGATCAGTCGTCCTGGTCCCTTTGCAGAAAAACAGCCCCAAACGCCTGATATTTCCACATCTCCAGTAGGTATGGTGTTCTTTGGATGCAACTCAGCGTTCTTTGTCCTCCAACCACTGACTGAGTTGAGTTTTTACCAAAAAGTTATATTTTTGGTTTCATCTACCATATGATTCTCCCAATCCTCTTCTGATCATCCAAATCACTCTAGCAAACTTCAACTGGGCCTGACATTCTGGCTTAAGCAGAGCCGTCTGTCACTGCAGGATTTGAGTCCCTAGCGCTAGTATCTCAACTACTGATGGTAGGCTTTACTACTTTAGTCCCAGCTCTCTCTGCAGGTCATTCACCTAGGTCCCCCTCGTGTGGATTCTGGATTTTTGCTCACCGTTCTTGTGATTCATTACCCCACGGGTGAGATCTTGCGTGGAGCCCCAGATCGAGGGTTATCAGTTTATGTCTTCCCATTTCCTAATAATTACTCCCCAGTTGATTTCTTCAAACCACGCTACTTACCTATTGCAGATTCAGTCTTCCCACTGATTCTACATTTTTGTTTCTGGTGTCCTTTACCTCTTTGGTCTTCATAGTTTTAGTGTACTGTTTGAGGTTTACAGGTGTCTTTTTATCTGATAACAAGTTCAAACAGTTACCATTAACCACAGGTAACGAGTGGAACGAGTGCCTCTTAAAGTTACAGGTCTTACCAGAAATCTTGCTTGTTTGTAGGTGACTAATTTTCCACCATAATTTGCAAATAAATTCTAAAATTCCTACAATGTGATTTTCTGATTTTTTCCTCTCCATTATTCTGTCATAGTTACTTACCTATATAATTTACCCTCTCTCATCTTTATGGTAAACTTGCACAATTGGTGGCTACTAATCTTTCCCCCACTGTATATATATGAGTCAAACTACACATTTCCGATTATTTCATGCAAAACATCGGAAACAATTCCACATTTGCTCTATCATCATCAGAGTTATCAGGCTACTGCAAGTAACTGCATCTTTACATGATCAGTAAACAACTGATCATATAATTTCAGATTTACTAATATCTCTCAATATTAACCACCATTAATTTGTTGAGTGATATAAAACTAACAATACTGACAAGTATGGGTGGTTTAAGTTAATTTCCCATCCTTTTGAAGAGTTGCATTGCTTACTTTAGCTATAATGTTTACTTTTGCAAGCTACCGGTAGAAACCTTGTACAGTTGGTTAAACTTTTAAGTAACCTAATTACATTTTCCTCCAACTAACGTAGGCCTACCTACAGTTAGCTAATTGTCCTTTTCAACATCGTTTTTTCAGTGTTTAATCATAGTTTCTGCTGACAGACATGATAAGCTACAATGATTGATGGCCACTCATATTGGCTAGCTAGCTAATAACGATCACGTCAATATGGCTGGTTAACAATTTAACTTTCGGGTACTAGATGGCTATATCCAAATATTGTTTGATTTGCTTGCCATCTATAGTGCGGTGATGACAGTAGTCCGACTGGCAACTTTACCAGGATGAGGACTTGGCAATGTCAAGCTCTTTCCAAAAGGCCTCATCTCTGATGAAGCTTTAGCTAAATGACATATGTTGTTTGCTTAGCTAGCTGGCCAGCTAGTACATGCCAAATGGATATGGCTACCATCACATATATAAAAATACATAATCAATTGATGTTTACTGGTCATGAAAAGCATGTGTGTTACCTTCTGTATAAATCTGATGATAGAGTAAATGTGGAATAATCGGAAATGTGTCTTCAAAAGAGGTGATGATATTAAACCAAATAGCTATAACATTTATTTAACAATCCCTTGAAAACGGTACGTATTGTCAAATGGGTTTGAATGGGCTGGGGCTCTCCTTGCCCCCTAGCGAAAGCAACTTGGAACGCTCTGTATTCAGACACATTTTATTGATAATTGATATATTAGGAAAGCTTCAGTCTCAGCAGGACTTGTGAGGCTGTCCTAATATGGACACTAATTAAAGGAAATATTCTTGTTCTGGCCAGACACAAAAACTATCGAATAAAGATACCATTTCATGTTGTATGAAATAGATAGGTCCAGGAAGCTAAGGGCTTTTAGTATGCAGATGGTTTAGGAGACTAGAATGACAGACAGTTTTGGCTCAGTTCTGAAATGGAAAACATAAACAGACAATCAGCTTTTACGCCATTTCCATTTCAGGAGCTTCAATCTATCCCATCCACTCCCTGCAGACTAGGAGTGCTAACAGTTTCTCCTGTTAATCTTAACTGACACATCTGATTAATGATAATGTCTACTGCACATTCTTTGTTTGATACATAGTAATCAGTGCTTGCAAGTGGAATAAAATGGGGTCTACGTTACTCATTTTTATACTGAGGTGCCAAAGAACTCATCATAATTTAAACCAATATTCTATGAGGTGCCAGTACTCAAGAATATTTGAAGTGCCGGTTCTCTGTACCGTGTTCTGGGCCCAATTCAAACACTGATATGGGAATGAAATCTGATATATTAGTATAGAATTTAAACTACGTGGTTTGTTTTTTACCCCATGATACCCGTGATATTCCGCCCCCTCTGTCGTTCACCACTAAACACAATCTACCCACTGGTCAAAATGTGTTAGAGTTTCCACATCATTTCAACGACCCAAAAAATATGTGATGGCTGAAATCAACGTCGGAAAACTGATTGGGTTTGCAAAAAGTCATCAACGTAGGAATTTCGTATTTTTTCACTCAACCTTTTGTAGTTGATTTCACGTTGAATTGACTTTAGTTGACAACTCAACCAAAATGTTTATCAAAACTAGACGCTGAAATGACATCTGTGCCCAGTGGGTATTGTGGTGAATGTAAGAGGATAAGTGAAACTTCATAGAGGGATTTAATATTATACAAAGTACTGCCTCTTCATACTGTATTGCCACTCCTCAGGCGCATAGATCGGTATGACACATCTCTCCCACTTCCTACTTAATTTTTTCAAAGGGTTTCCTTCCACCTAAATGGCTTCTTTGCCAACTCCCTTGCTTGTCATGGCAACACCAGCATAGCGGCTGTATTATAAATCGGCATGAGATAGTGACCCTTCACACTGTCTGTTGCTCACACACCACAATCACACACATGCACGTACATACTCACATGCAAGCCTGGGTGCTGCAAGGGACCACCCAAAAGTGTCTGAATGTTTGGAACTATTTTCCTGCTGAGCTACACATGCTTAAACACTTGAAATGCATCAGCTCCTGGAAGAGTGTTGAGTATTGAATGAGATAGACACACAGCCATTGCCTCCAAGGGTAAACTTTCTCCTTCTGCTACCCTTCAATTTGAGAGAGGGAGAGAGTATGTGTGTTTGTGTGTGTGTGTGTGTGTGCATTTCTGTGTATGCATGTGAGAAAGCAAAGCGTGAGTGTGAATGTATGCTATTGTGCGCATTTCCCGTAAGGTGCTGCAGTCCATATAAGTGAATCATGATTTATCTCGACTTGTTGGGGAGCTGTCGGGGAAATGCAAAAACATCATCACATCCCAGCAGAGCCTCCCGGCTGCTCCAAATTACACCTTCATTCATAATCTTGCAACCTGACTCTTTCTTTTCTCTCTCTCTCTCTATCTTCCATATCTTAATGGCACTCTATTCCCAACATAATACACTACTTTTGACCACGGCCCATAGGGATCTGGTCAAAAGTAGTGCACTTTTATAGGAATAAGAGTGCCATTCGTGAGGCAGATAGAGAGAGTCTTCTGAGGGGGTTCATAATCACATTCACGCTCAAATTGGAAGCTAATTTGTAGTTCTGTCAGAAGGAACAGAATTAACAGAATGGGAATCAAGCCTTATTTCATCTGTGGTCTGTGAGAGAGGAGACTGCTGATTTGCCAAGGGCCTTTGATTCTAGGGAAACGCTCCGGGGGTGCTAGGGTGTGGTATAGACTCCAGATGAAAGATGAATGAACTAACGCAGCTAGCTTATTGATGATGTACTGAAGCACACTTCAACACCAAGTTTGACAATTAGTCTCAGTCCAACAAACTTGCTGGCATGGGCACACAGGCATAGGCGCAGAGGTGATATTGGAAGACAAGGCGACAACAAGCTTTCAACAAGCTTTCCTTGTTCAATGACAGATGCACAAATAACGCTGTATATGGTCTGTGGTGTCCGTATTTTCCTTCCCTCGTCCTTGGGTTTCTCATTTGTTTCCACCTGAAAGAAGGCTCGTGTTTCATGATTCTGTCACACCTGAAACAAACTGTTGCTACTGAAGCAGCCACTCTGAAAAAAGTGAGAAAGCACTTTGGAGGGGGTATTGATTGGGATTCAGACTCAGAAGCCAGGTGCTAGCCTTAACTGCAAACATGCACCGCAAAAAAGGAAAGAGAGAAAATTGTGTTAGCTAACTTCAGTAGTCTATACTGGGATTAGTACCTGAGTAGTCTATACTGGGATTAGTACCTGAGTAGGCTATACTGGGATTAGTACCTGAGTAGGCTATACTGGGATTAGTACCTGAGTAGGCTATACTGGGATTAGTACCTGAGTAGTCTATACTGGGATTAGTACCTGAGATTCTATACAGGGATTAGTACCTGAGTAGTCTATATCTGGGGATTAGTACCTGAGTAGGCTATACTGGGATTAGTACCTGAGTAGGCTATACTGGGATTAGTACCTGAGTAGGCTATACTGGGATTAGTACCTGCATGACACAAACAGGACTGAGGCACACCAGGTCAGAACTGTTTAGTGCTCTCGCTCCTTCCACACTCACACAAGCACACACACACACACACACACACACACACACACACACACACACACACACACACACACACACACACACACACATACACACACACACACACACACACACACACACACACACACAAAACACACACACACACCACACACAAACACACACACAACGACACAGTTAGAGTGGATGGATGATGCCATTCTGTGGCCGGCAGAGTTAGGTGAGTCAAATAGAGGGCTGGATGGGAGAGTTTACGATGGGAGAGCTTATGCCTAGAGGCACCAGGGGGACTCATTGACCATGGCTGGGCCAGTTCACTTTCCATTAGGAGCCCTCTCACAGCCTCAAAGAGCCAAGTAAACACACACACACACACACACACACACACAACACTACACACACACACACACACACACACACACCAGAGAGACCCACACCAGTTCAATATAAAGTGACTGATTTTATATCCACTTGCTTTCCATTTGCAGTGAGATTGCACAGTAAAACCACATCCTGCCACAGTCTTTCAGCACCAGAACACCACCACTATTCATCCCACACTGAACAGACCTATTGCTGCATGGGGAGAATGGATGGTCTCCCAAATGAAAACGTTTCCTCCATTCCTGTAGCTTGAAATCATTAAAAAGAAACATTATTTTTTACCTGTAGAGTTTATGTTGAAACGATGAGTTCAAGTAGAATCTAGCTGAACACAGTTGATCAATCAGAAATGAATTATAGGCCTACATTTTTTACAAAGGCAGACCTACAGGATATCAGTGCCTATACAATTTATGTAACAATTAATCAGTAGATCAGTATATATATATATATTTTTTAGTGTAGAATCATGAAAAACTGAAGCCATTTTAATTTAGCAATACAACTGGTGACATTTCCTTATGACATGGCCCGTGTTTGTTTTGATCCAGATACTACAAGGCGGTGCTGCGGTGCCACACATTACCATGTCACAATTTACCTGTCCTCTAACCCACTTCTTCAGACAATGTCTACAGTCACAGCAGACAAACGCTGTGAGACGCAAAAATGCTATCTCACAGGGTCGACAGGCAGGCAGGCTGCCACTGAGCATCAGCCACACAGACAGTGACGGGTGGCAGCTCAACGCTTACAATGGAAGACAGACACAGGAAATGGGGAAGAAGAGGGAAAAACATAGGAAATTGCTTTTCATATCAATGATGACTTTCAGTATCTATTATTCTACAATAAAAATGTCTGAAATGTCTATTCTCTTGCTCACATTCCTCACATTCAGCTGTGTTTATAATTTCAGTACATTTATGTGAATACAGTGTTCTAAATGATATTATCAGTATATTAATGTGAATAAATAACCCAAAATGTGTCTTCATTTTAAAAATGTCTCCCTTTCCAAAACCAAAGCAAGTTGCCTTCCAAAGGATTGTCAGACTGATGGATGGTGAGTGCATGTTTAGCCCTGATAAAATGCCTCATGTTGGAGAGTTTCTCACTCTCCCATGACTCCCTTTGCTGGACTGTCAGTCGATCTCCAAGCCTCTAATATTTATGTTTAGTAAAAAACAGAAACACTACATCACTAATATCATAGTCCTACCTGTAACTTATGTGTTTCTATCTCCCCATGCTTACCTGTCAGGTACCACCTTTTAGGCATACATATTATATTGTAATTATATTACATTTTATTATATTACATTTTTTACAGCCATTGTATCTATGCTGAGGGTCTCATGAGGCTGTAGTTACAATTAATAAACTCACACTATGTTCAGTATTTCACAGCAGCACATGTTTCCAATTACAGCTGAAGATAATTTAACATTCCTTTCTAGCCAAGAGGAACAGAGCTAGAAGCGTGAATACATTGGGACCTTACTCTCCTCTCTCTCCTCCTCCTTCCTCCCTCACTCTTTCCATCCTTTCATACACCTTCCTTCACACAGGGTGCTAACTGTATTCTCCTGCAATTTATGCATCAAGACATTCATCCATCATGGCATGTTTTGTTTTTATGGCCAAATAAAACATCTAGACAGGCCCCCTTACATTCATTCACTCTACGTGGATACAGCCATATGGCTTGCCAATTTGTGAAAAACAAACAAAATGTCGGAAGATATCGAATCGTACAAAAACACACCAGCATAAAGAATGTCTTGACAAATGTACAAGCACTGCAGTTTCCCTTACAACTGTCCATTGTGACTTACTGTAGACAAACCCTTATGTTGATTGATGTACTTCTGGAAATGAAATACTATATGTGTGGACTACACATGCCCTCAGCACAACCAGAAGGTCCAAGCCAACAGAAATTGTTTAAAGGGGCAGTCTGGGATAACATTTTTGTAAAAATTAAAAAAAAGATTCTACCACAAAAATATATAAAGACATTCATTTCATTACACCCAGAATTTTTCTCTGGCGGCAGATCGGAAAAGTTAAAAAGATCGATACCTCTTCAGCGAACCAAGGAACCAACTCAATCCTACTTCTCTTTTCCAGGATATCTCTGAAAAGAGAGCCACCAATCTCAATTCAATTCAAGGGGCTTTATTGGCATGGGAAACATATGTTTACATTGCCAAAGCAAGTGAAATAGATAATAAACAAAAGTGAAATAAACAATAAAAAATTTACAGTAAACATTACACAAAAGTTCCAAAGAAAAAAGACATTTCAAAATGTCATATTATGTCTATATACAGTGTTGTAACGATGTGCAAATAGTTAAACTACAAATATGAATGGTATTTATAATGGTGTTTGTTATTCACTGGTTGTCCTTTTCTTGTGGCAACAGGTCACAAATCTTGCTGTGATTGCACACTGTGTATCTCTCTCTCTCTCTCTCTCTCTCTCTCTCTCTCTCTCTCTCTCTCTCTCTCTCTCTCTCTCTCTCTCTCTCTTTCTTTCTCTCTCTCTCTCTCTCTCTCTCTTTCTCTCTCAGAAGTTACAGTTCAAGCATCAGGGAAAATGGATTTTATTCACTGTCCTGGGCTGGTGCGGGGGCGGTGGGGAGCGGTTGCTGTAGGGAGGCCCTTCAGATGGCTGACATATTTTTGGAGAACCACAGAACCGCTGGCTGGCGTAGAGAGCGCTGGGTTGCGGTGTGGTGCAATGCTGTTTGTCTGTGTGAAGCTGGCATGGCCTCCTTCCTCTGCTCCCTCTGCATCTGTTCGTCATTATGTTAGGAGGGGAGGGTATAAAGCAGGGTGCTGACGGGGCTGGGCCCCAGTGCCTGGACCATCATGGAGGCTGCACTTTGGGGGTGCCTAAGTTTGCTCTGTCTACAGGGGGCAGCTTTCTCCAGCTCACACATGGTGCAGACTGTCCTGGGACATCACAGGGGGGAGGACTGTGTCAGTGGGCAGACCACCGGAGGAAAGGTAAAGGGATTGGAACTCCAGGTTGTTCTGTTTTGTGGATGAGCTCCTTTGATCAGGTACAAGGAGTTGAAAAGTGTTGGTACTGAAAGGAGAGACTCAGGGGTGAGGGTTTTTTGTATGGATTTTGTTATGTATTTCATTATTTTCATGATGAAACGTGTTGAAATGGCTTTTCAAGCTATTGAAACACTTCCCCAGACTCTGCAGTAGCAACATTAGCTCAGAAGCCAAAGAAAAGCCAGTAACTGCTATGGAATGCTTTCTGTGTTTCCATGTGTAGTGTGTATGTATAGTGGTTGAGGATGTGATATTTTGAGTGGAACACATGCATGGACTTAAACAGAGTTACACATTCCAGTAACCTGGAAACATAAACTTATTTTAGTCGGGACAAAGTCTCATTGTAACCTAGTCTCCAGTCATACTATTACCACTGCCCTCAAGACTCCTCGATGGAACAAACCCTCTGCAGACTTTTCGTGTGGCCACAGAGCTGTTTGAGCTGCCATATTTGCAGTCGACATTCTTTGTGGACATTCTCCACGTTCTGTCCAACATAATCATCCCTCATCTGGCCAATAGACACAGCAGATGCAGCATTTCAAATGAGGATTTTCACCAACAACATGAAAGACTTTGAGTCAAGATGTGTTTTCCGATGCGGAGGTTTTATGAGTTTTGTGTGTAATTATACTATTACAGAGTGTGCAGTTATAAACTTCAGATGTGGTTGGAGTCTCTTTAGCCTTGGGCAGCATTATTGAAGAAATCTCTGTTGAATTCAGTGCTGTGCCTTTTTGCCCTCAAAGGTCATAGTGAATGTGGATAATGGAACAGTGGTAATTTACGGTGCTCGCCAACAACTAGCACAGAACAAATGGGCTATCCAGAATGTTTTCATAATAGCGAAATGAAAAAACAACAGGAGCCTCCTTGTAATGAGGGGATAGGTGATCCTGAAGAGCACACCTTGTGCACTGGAGTGTGGGGTGTATGTACGGACTTTGTATCACAGTATGGCGTCCATATTAGGACAGCCATATCAGTCTCAGCAGGAGTTGTTTCAGTCTCTAGAGAAGTTGCCTCAGGGAGAGATATGTTTATAGAGGGAGATGTACACACAATGGAAGGGGAATATAAACTTTGTTCTAGTGAAGCCTACTCCTAACTCCAACAATATGATCACTGTTTTACCTCACTCATCCTAACAGGATATGGTTAATGAATTGTCTCAGTTAACCTAATGGTAACACTTTTAAATTATGATTATTTTATTTTTCTTTCTTTTTTTTCTTTTTTTGGGGGGTACTTGAAGTTACTGTTATACCTGTGTAATAACAATGTAATTACACAAGTAATGAAATACAAACATGCAACATAACAATTTTGTAATTGCATATGAGTGGGGTTAGAGGTGTTATTACATATGTGGAATAAAGAATACATGTTGTTAAATGTTAGTTTTTTTCACATGGTAAAATTCTCTCTCTCTCAGAATGATGGGTTTGTGCGGCTGATGCCATCTACTGCAATAAAGACCCATACCAAGAAACAGCGACAGGTATATGAGCCTCCCTCCCCACAAAGAAACATCCTACCACAGTATGTTCTCTGTCACAGAGGGACTCCCACCTTGTCTGGATTACTTCCCACTCTGGGTTGGCGTATGCATGACATATGGTTGTATAATGGTAACTTCCAGGAGGCATATAATTCCAATGAGACACTAAGATCAATGCAACTAAAATGCTTGTTGTCCCAAGATAGTGAATATTAAATATAAATTCCCCAAAGTCATTGCACACACACACACACACACACGACACAGATGATGCATGTGGATTCAGTGGATAAGACATCTATCTGATGCTCTGACTGCAGCGAAGTATTGTGGCTGCTGTTAATACATGTACATTTACGGAAGCATTTCATTTCCCCCAAACTGCATTAATGATTTTAATGTAATATCTTTCTATGCCCAACAGAGAGGACGACCTGGGCACTCTCTTCACTTGGTTAAGACATTTATATAAATTAGGCTACCAAGAACTGTAGTACAATACAACCAATTAGCCTTGAACTAACTAACTAACTTGAATTAACTGTAATTGTACATAGTTATGCAACACTACTGTGTGCTGAAAATGTGTCATTAGGATACACACAAACAGTGCTATTAACATAGTGTTTTCAACGTACATATTTAACACACACTTTTTGACAGACATGAACCACAACCTCGTTTCACGGTTATTCCAATCTTCCTGCTACGCCACTATGTCTGTGTCAATGACTGACTTCACCTGTATTCCTACTCTTTGGACTTACTGGATACACTCAAGAAAAACTGTTATATGTATCATAGTGATTCGAGGAGTAACATTGAAACAGAATAATATGCCCCCACCAACATTAAACAACTACATGAAAACCCTCAAATTGCTGAAATAATTAAATGAAATCAATCATGAGAGATAAGTCAGATTAACTGATAACTAAAATTGCAGTGCAGATGGAAGTATTTTGCTAAGTGCAGAGATGTACTATAGGTAATGAATGTGTAGAGGAATGCTACAGACTGTGGCAGAGCAGAAGGTTCAGTGTACCCCAAATCCAGAGGTTGTGAGTTCAAGTCCCAGGTGGGTCATATTGAAAAAGTCAGTGCTAAGTGATCATGTTAAAATGTAATCATATTGTCATTGATTAAAGATTTTTTTACACTATTTTAGCTGAACAGCGTACCACTTACATTAAAACCCCCATATAATTTCATTAATTTACAAAACAAAAACGAATAATTTGCAGTTTCACATGCGGAAATTGCATTTAGCTGTTTTCACATGTTGAGCAGAAATGTTCACATGTAAAAAAATAGATATTATGCTTTTCGTCCCTCTAAAATGGCTCCATGTTAATTAAGAATGTCATTAATGCCTCTTTTATGTCTTAATAGTTGTTGATAGGTAACGACATGCCATCAGATGTGTCATTGGACAGAAAGAAGAGACAGTCGGGGTGGAGACTCCATCCTTCCTGGGTCCTTCTCAGCCAAGGGTTTCCCCAACACACTACATCGAAGTTCAGGTAAGACTGGAGAAAAGGAAGGATATGGGCGGAGGGAGGGGTCTCAAATGATCCAATGGGGCTGTTGTGTTGTGATTTTTGCGAATCCTTAGAAACAGTGGAGTAAGCAAGAATGCGATGGTGTACTGGAGGTTTTATATCCTGAGTTGTTTTCGTGAAGCACTTGGTGTGCTAACACACCAGTGATGGCTGGTGTCGTTTTAAATAGGAGGGGCTCATTGTAATGCTTTGGGATGGAATAAATGGAACCGCATTAAACACATTAAAGACATGGTTTTCATGTTTTGATACCCGTTACATTTATCCATTCCAGTCATTATTATGCAGCTGTCCTCTCTTCACCAGCCTCCTATGTAACATACAGTAGCCCCTTCTAGTTTCTAAATGATCCCACGGGAATGTTGTTCCTCCAAGACAGAGGGACCAGGAGACACCTAGGCCAGTCTGGGGACCAAGAAGAAGAACAAGCATAAATCCAGAGTGGGATCCTTCTCTCTCCCCTCAGCAACAACAACCCCAGAACCTCCCTACAGGTACACAACATTGCCAAGGACAACCCAGGAGCAGACAATCACATGATACCGTCCATATGTTAATATCAAACTTTTGTTTAGTGAGGTCTCAAACACACTGACTGATATCATACAGTACATGTACGGTGTCCATATTAGGGACAGCCTCAGTCTCAGCAAGAGTTACTGAGATAGCTTAACGTGATGGTTGGTCAACCTGCATTCAGCCTTGTGTCATGAAGTGTTACGTCATGTCATTGTTCTTCCAGGTAACCAGAGCACGGAGGCAGGTGCAGAATGAGAGGAAGAAGGTCAAGCCAAGAGGACGACCAGGAGCGTTCTCCGTTCTGGCACGACCCAGCAAATCTGCATCCACTCCCACCTGAGTCAATCAATCAACTAACCAGTCAATCAAACTTTTTTTGCCCCCTGAGCTAAATTCTGTTTGCAAGCATACAAAACAGTGAAAAACCAATCACACAAAATAGTTCAAAACAGTTTACCTCTGTTAAATCTCACCTCTATCTGATTTGTAACTATCTAGTCTAAAGTAAATGTCTGATGTGAACAAATGAATAACTTGACTCTTCCCTAGGGGACAGAGACGCAAGAGGAGCGCACAGAAGAAGAAACAGACCAAGATAATTGTTTGTTCCTAAACAAGTTACTTTGTTTCGAAGTGCTAGTGCTTCAATAGTTCATAAACTGTACATTATATATTCTCTTTGCAAACATATTGGTTTTATGTATATTATTAATATAGTATTTTCTGATATTTTAAACATCATTTTTTTTTTTAAAAGGTGATTATTTGGTAATTCTAGCATATATCAGATTCAAATGAAGTCAACATGTATGAAGATACTTCATGAGAACTTGTCCCAACATAAGGCTACAGAGGGCTGCTGTTGCTTGCACTGTTTATTTTCAGTTTTTGTCTACGACAGAGTTGGACTTCACACTTGACAAATGGACTAGAACATTTCACTGTTCCCAAAAACCAGGCTGTTCCTTAACCAATAAATCTTCCCCCAACTCTCCCTCTCTGTTGCCCAGTGCAACACCCCTGAATTCCCACACAACGGATCTGTGAAACTGCCAGAAGTTAATTCTGAAATTGTGGATTAGGGTGGAAAAATGTCACTGAGCCCCAATTACAGATGGCAGAGCTCCAAATGGCACCCCTATTCCCCACATAGTGCACTATGGGCCCTGGTCAAAAGTAGTTGGCTATGTAAGGAAAGAGGGGGTGCCATTTGGGCTGACAGTGAAACTGCCCAAGGCAAGGTGGATCAGGCAGAGTCTAAACTAGCAGGCAGCAAACCTTTTTGCTGAGAGGGCGACTATTCTGTAACATTTATGGGCGTTGGACCAGTATAAGCCATCTGTTTTAGAAGTCCAACTTAATTTGTTAGAAAAAACACTTTATTTTGTATTCATTTCACCAGCGCTAGGAAGTCCGCAGACACCACTTTAACTAATGGAGATTGTTTGAGTGTTTTTGCAGACAAGTTAAGTCTTGTATGCCCAGCAAAGCTACTGTGTGAACTGCGAATGGGGTTGGTGACTCTAGGGCAAGGATCCAAGGTGAGGTCCAAGTCTACACCGTGTCCATTTTAGGACAACCTCAGCCCCAGCAGTGAGAGTTGCTTTAGCCAATCACTGGCACTATAGCCACAAGCAGTAATTGTAAATACATAAAACATTTATATTGTGAAAAATGCATATGAAGGTGTCCTTGCGTAAAATCATGATGAATTCAAACAATGATGCGATTTTACAGCATATCCAAATCTTTATTTATATATCTTATGAGCATATTAAGGCAGTATACGTCTTTTAGTTATAAATTACTACATTTTATAGAATCAAAAAACATGATACCCATTTTGTTAGCATCATCTTAGTCCAGCAGGACACAACTACTTGTTCTGGACAGATCTTCACACCATAATACAGTAGACTGCTATTCCACCAAATCGCATTAAGGCAGAGCAAGAGTTGATCATCAACATGTTTTAGATATGCAACTCTTAGAATCTCTGTATGTGGAGATCTATGATTGACATCCACAGTGATTTGTGGTGGTGAGATTGGTCTATCAATCAATCGCCGTCAGCTCCCGTGACAGATGCAGCTCCATTGGTGGCTCTATTAACCTGTGTTAAAACTCTATCCCCTTCCATTACCCTGCGGTCTATCTGAGGGCTGCCTGCAACCCATGCTGTTAACCCCTGCATGACATCACAGCTTGGCCTGGGCCTTCCTCAGCTGGTCCCTGAGCTCCGAGGTGGGCAATGGATCTACAGGTGCACTCGCTCTGGCCCGTGCCGCGCATGCGTGCAGTGTCCCATGGCGTACGCACACCTGTGGGAGGGGCAAATGGGTCATATTCATTATGCACCAACACGAAGAAAAGGGACTGAAACATGTCCGATAAGAAACGCTTGTTTCGCCTATTTCAAAACGCTTTTGGTACATTTTGCTGGAGTGTGCACTGATGAATGAAATCCATGGTCTTAAATCTCCATCTGGAACAATAACAATAACAATGACTATTTAGAACATAGCTGATTCTGATACAGCAGCATCCTAATATGCACTAGAAAAGTAAAGTATGGCTTAAGACTCAAGCAGAGACAGTTAAATACCCTGTAGCCTTTTAGGTGTGTGTGAGAGAGAGAGAGAGAGGGGGGGGGGAGAGAGAGAGAGAGAGAGAGAGAGAGAGAGAGAGAGAGAGAGAGAGAGAGAGAGAGAGAGAGAGAGAGAGAGAGAGAGAGAGAGAGTAGAGGAGAGAGAGAGAGAGAGAGAGAGGGGGAGGATACAAAGATCTGAGAACACACTGTACCTCAGCTTCACTAATGGCCATTGATACACTCCTTTTTGTAAAACAAACACCATGCAATGTTAGCAGGAGGTCAAATGTCAACTTCTGTGCACTATCTACAGCGACATTAGGCTCCAGACTGGAAACATTAGGCCAATACTGTGTGTCAGGGATAGAAAGGAGCTATTAGCCTACTGTCACGATCAAAGTGTAATTTGTCTTCTGACTATCGGACTCTACTAGCACTGTAGTTTCATTTGAGACACACACTGCCTGTAAAGCTCACTTCAACGTGGCTACTAAAAATGGTCATTGATAATTTGATATGAAAAGTACTCTATGTTTTCCGCTTCGTCCCCATTTCCTGTGTCTGTCTTCCATTGTAAGCGCCCGTGAGCTGCCACCCGTCACTGTCTGTGTGGCTGATGCTCAGTGGCAGCCTGCCTGCCTGCTCGACCTTGTGAGAAAGCATTTTTCCATCTCACAGCTAGCCTGTCTGCTGTGACTAGGCCTGTTGCAGTGACTTATTACGGCACTCAAGAGTGATTGGCGGTCCACGTGACCGCTGGTGAGTCACAGCAATCTCTTTTATGCACTTGAGACAAGCGCAGTACCAACTGGCTATCGCCTGGACTCACCGCTCAAACAATGTCCCTCTAATCACTCTGACATCAATGCAAATGTACTAAAAAAATCACGATCAACCACTCTTATCATCAAAAGTAGTAATGTGCTTTTTAAAACTCAGACCCTAGTTAGATGCTTAATTTGAAGAAAGAATTTCAACAACAGGTTGAAACTGAGGAAAACATGGTTGTTGTGGATGTTGTTTCAAACCTCACACCAAGAAATGGCGCGCTTTGTAAGGTGAAGAATAAATATGCAGCAATGCTTGCTCTGCCCTTTTGATGCTAATCTTGAAGAGCTTGTCTAATTTGTTTATGAGACAAAACTATCAAGTATAGGGTAGACAGGTTTCAACTGGTCCGGGAGGGCTTCAAAACACCCCTGTTTTTCATCCTCCCTTCAACCAGGGGCTAATTCAGACCTGGGACACCAGGTGAGATGCAATTAACCACCAGGTAGAAATAAAAATATGAAGTGTTTCGGCCCTCCAGGACCGGAAATTGAAGAACCCTGGTGTAGAGAATCATTGTACCATCTAAACTGCTGTGGAATATGTTTTCCTTAACTAAAAATATTTGTATTTTCAGCTGTCTGAAGCTGGTGTACAAAACCAAAAGTAAAAAAACGCAAAAATGAATAGCACACATAGAAACAGATCTACTGCTTCTAAGACTTGCTTTCAACGAGAATGACAGATCTATAACTCAAAATTTTATGTGAATTTTGGTCGGGTTGCTCAAAAAGTTACATATTGCAGCTTCTAATTCAAAAACACCTATATTTATAATAGAGCTTATGGTATGGCCTATATGAGCCCAAGCCCCCCCAAAAATGAAATTAAATTAATGATTGTGCCGTTATACAATACTTAGCCTACTGCATATTACGCGACGGCAGAAAAACATGAAACAAAACTGATGTAAGATGTCTTTGGTATATAATTGGTCTAACTTTCTATCAAATCAAATCAAATTTATGGCCACACATGCTCCTGACATTACAGTGAAATTGTCACGCCCTGGCTCTGTGGGACTCTAGTATGTTGAGCCAGGTTGAGTTTTCATTTGTGTTCGCTCTAGTATTGTGTTTTATGTTAATGGTGTGGTTCTCTAATCAGAGGCAAAGTGGATCAGCTGTTGCTTGTTAGTTCTGATTGGGAACCATACTTGTCAGCCTGTTTCCTACGGTATGGGCGTGGGATCTTGTTCCTTTTTGGTTTGTGTTTGTACCCGTAGGACTTGGCGATCGTTTGTTGTTTTGTTCGTAAGACAAAAGTATGTTCACTTCCACGCTTGCGCCTTGGTCCTCTCCTCTGTATTCGGCTGATCGTGACAAGAAGATCCCACCAGAACTGGACCAAGAAGCGGGTCCAGGAGCCATCGGGCCAGGAAACCCTAGCGGATATCCAGCCCTCTCGACTGCCGGGTCAACGCAGAGCAAGAGAGGGGCTTGACTTGGAAGCACAGAAGGGCGAAAGGCTGGCGAGAGATATGGAGACCTGGTCCAATGGGAAGGGAGAAGCCCAGAACTTTTTAGGGGGGCTCACGCCCGTGGACGACGGGGCAGCAGGAGACCGCGACAGGCGGCCCAGCGGGTTGGCAGAGGAGGCCGCCAGGTTACGGGGGCCACTGGTCAAAAAAGGGGGAAGGAAGGGTAGAGGCACGGCGAGAGGTACTTGGGGTCCGGTCCGGCCCGCTTCCTGATCCCTGCGCAGGGCCACAGGTGTGTCCCCAGTACGGTCCGGTCTGTTCCTGTCCCTTGCACCCGAAGCCTGTGGTGCGCGCGCCGCCAGCCCAGTCCGGTCCATTCCTGCTCTCCGCACAGTCAGTGTGGTGCACTGTCAGCCTGGTCCGCTCCGCCCTGCTCCCCGGCACCAAGCCAATGGTGCTTGGCCGCCATTGCCCTGCCCGGCCTGTTCTGCTCCCCGCACGCTTCCACCGGTGCGCGCCGGCCAGCCCGGCCCGGCCTGTTCTGCCCCCGCACAGCCTATGGTGCGCCGCCGTCCGGCCCGAGACCTGTTCCTGCTCCCCGCGACCAGCCAATGGTGTTGCGCCAGTCCGCCCGGCTCTGTTCCTGCTCCCCGCACCAAGCCGCTGGTGCGCAAGCCGCCAGCCCGGCCTGGCCTGTTCCTGCTCCCCGCACCAGGCCAATGATGCGCGCCGCCAGCCCGGGTCGCCCCGGGCTCCTGCGCCCCCCGCACTCAGGGCCAATGGTGCGCTGCCGCCAGCCCGGGTCCGGGCTACGTCCTGCCTCCCCGCACCAAGCCTATGGTGAGGGAAACCGCCAGCCCGTTCCGCCCGCTTCTGCTCCCCACACCAAGCCAGTGGTGGCGCCAGTCCGCACGCCCGGGTGGCCTGTTCCACCGTGCCTGGTCCGGCACCGGTCAGCTGCCACGCTGGAGCTAGAGCAATCCGTCCACCAGTGTGGGAATCCAGCTCCGGACAGCGGGCCACCCCTGGGACTAGGCTTGGGTAGGGGTTGGAGAGGAGTGGGGATCAGCCCGAGCCGATCCGCGCCAAGGCGTGAGCCCACCTGGTCCCTCTGGACACGGGCCGGAGTCCGCGCCTTTGGGTGTATTGTCGGCCTGTCTGGGGACCTAGTATAAGCTGAGCCAGGTGAGTTTTCATTTGTGTTCGCTCTAGTATTGTGTTTCTATAAGTTATTAGTGTGGTGTTCCCAATCAGAGGCACCGTAGAATCAGTGCTGGGTGCTTGTTGTCCTTGATTGGGACTTGGCCACTTAGTCAGCCTGTTTCACAGTAAGGTGTGGGATCTGTTCCTTTTGGTTTGTGTTTGTACTGAGGGACTTCACGATCGTTTGTTGTTTTTGTTCGTGTAACATTAATAAAATGCATGTTCACTCTTCCACGCTGCGCCTTGTCCTCCTCTCTGGTATACGACGCATCGTGACAGAAATGCTTACTTACAGCCCTTAACCAACAG
>NW_025538224.1:0-21755 GCF_020615455.1 Coregonus clupeaformis | reverse complement strand
GGCTGAGTCCCTTTGCCCTGCACCCTAGTCCCTAACGGCACCCTAGTCCCTAACGGCACCCTAGTCCCTAACGGCACCCTAGTCCCTAACGGCACCCTAGTCCCTAACGGCACCCTAGTCCCTAGTCCCTAGTCCCTAACGGCACCCTAGTCCCTAGTCCTCAACGGGCACTAGTTCCTAACGGCACTCCTAGTCTCTAGTCTCACCGGCACTTAATCCTAGTCTCCGTAACGGCACCCTGTCTCCACCTGCACCCAGTTCCTTAACGGCACCTAGTCTCCTAACGGGCACTTAGTCCTAACGTAACTCCTAGTCTTAACGGTACTCCTAGTCCTTAGTTCCCAACGGTAATTAGTCTCTAGTCTCACTGTACCTTGTCTCTTTAGTTCTATCGGTGTACTTAGTTCTAGTTCTAACGGTACTTAGTCTTAACGGGTATTTGTTCTAACGTTACTTAGTTCTTAACGTACCTTGTCTCAGTCTCATCGGTACTTTAGTTCTGGTCGTATCAACGGACCTATCCCTAGTCCCTAACGGCACCCTATCCCGGCACCTAGTCCCCTAGTCCTAACGGGCACTTAGTCCCAGTCCCTAACGGCACCCTAGTCCCTAACGGCACCCAGCCAACAGTCCCTACCGACACCCAGTCCACGGCACCCTAGTCCCCCACCCATCCCTAACGGCACCCACTAGTCCCTAACGGCACCTAGTCCCCACTCACATCTAGTCCCTACCGGCACCCTAGTCCCTAACGGGCACCCTAGTCCCTAACGGCACCCTAGTCCCTAGTCCCTAACGCACCTAGTACCCCCCTATCCCAACGCACCCTAGTCCCTCACGGCACAGTTAATCCCAACGGGCACTTCCCTACGGCATTCCAACGGCCTAGTCCTAGTCCCTAACGGCACCAAGTCCAACTCACCCAGTCTCTAGTCCTACCGCTGTCCTTTGTTCACGGACCAGTCCACACTTAGTCTCCAACGCACCCTAGTCCCTATCCCTACGCACCCTAGTCCCTACCGGCACTCCTATCCCTAACGGTACCCTAGTCCCATCCCAACCGCACCCTATCCACGCACCACCCTAGCCCAACGGCACCCTGTCCCTAACCTAGTCTCCAACGCTACCCTGAGTCCTAGTCCCTAACGGCACCCTAGTCCCTAGTCCCTAACGGCACTTTAGTCCCTGACGCACTAGCACGGTCTAGTTACTACCGTACCTATCGTACCCTAGCTCCTAACGGTACTTAGTTCCTAACGGTACCTTTAGATCTAGTTACGGTACTGTCCCTAACGGTACCCTAGTCTCTTAGTGGGTAGCACCCTATCCTAACGGCACATCCTTCACCCTAGCCCCCTAACTAGTCCCTAACGGCACTCCTAGTCTACGTACTAGTTCAACGGCTTCCCTAGTCTTAACGGGCACTAGTTCAAATCATCCTAACTAGTCCCTAACGCGTACTTCTAGTTCCTATTCCAACGCTACTTAGCCTAGTCTCTACACTTATGTCTCACAGTCCCTAACGGTACCCTACCCCATTCTACCGGCACTATATCATGGTACCTTTTAGTCCAACGGTACTCTTAGTTCTAGTTGAATGCGTACCTTTAGTTATAACTCAACGGACGTTGGCCCTTGTCCCTAACGGCACCCTTGTCCAACGGGCACCCTAGTCCTACGGCACCCATCCCCGGCACCTAGTCCCTAGTCCCTAACGGGCACCTAGTCCGTCTCAACGGCACTCTAGTCCCTAACGTACCCTAGCTCTAACGGCACTCCTAGTCCCTAGTCCCAACGGCAACTCCCCTAGTCTCTACCGGTACTTTAGGTCTCTAACCTACTCCGGTATTAGTTCTATAACGGCTACTAGTCCTAGCTCCACGGCACCAGTCCCCAGTCTCTAACGTACTTAGTCCCTAACGTGTACTTTAGTCCCTTCGGTAACCACCTAACGCAGTCCCAACGGACAGTCCTTCACCGGCACCCTAGCGGTCCTAACGGCACCCTTAGTCCTAGTCCCTAACGGCTACCCTAGTCCCAGTCCTAACGGGCACCCCAGTCCCTAACGTGCACAGCTATCCTGATCGGCACCTTAGTCCCTAACGGCACCCTTCCCTAACGGCACCCTAGTCTAACGGGCACCCCGGCACCCTAGTCCCAGTCCCAACGGCACCCTATCCCACCGCACCATCACGCACTCGCACCTCCAATCCCAACGGCACCCTAGTCCCTAACGGACCCTATCCCTAACGGCACCTAGTCCCACCGGCACCCTAGTCCCTAATCGGCACTATCCCTAACGGCACCTGTCCCTATCCCAACGGCACCTCTATCCCTCGCCACCCTATCCCACCCCTCCCACGCACTCCAACGTCCCGGCACCTTCCTAACGGCACCCACTACGGCACCCTCCTATCCCAACGGCACCCTAGTCCTAACGGCACCCTAGTCAACGGCACCAGTCCCTAACGGGCACCCTATCCCTAGTCCCTAACGGCACCTTACCGAGGTCCTAACGGCCTAGTCTGTCCACGGCACCTATCCCAACGGCACCTCTATCTAGTCTACGGACTATCCTCGCGCACCCTATCCTATCCCACGGCCCCGTCCAACCACCCAGTCCCTATCCCAACGGCACCCTAGTCCCTAACGGGCACATCCTAGCCCAACGCACCCTAGTCCCTAACGGCAATCCTAGTCCCTAACGCACTCTAGTCCTAGGCCGGCACCCTAGTCCTTCCCTAACGGCATTTGTTCTAACCACCCTAGTCTCCCCCCTATCCAACGTCACCATCACGGCACCACGCTCCTATCCCCCCCCATCCAACCACCCTATCCCAACGGCACCCTATCCTCACCGCCTAGTCCCTAACGGCACCTCTAGTCCCTAGTCCCTAACGGCACCTAGTCCCTAGCCCACGGCACCCTAGCCCCTAACGCACCCTAGTCCCTAGTCCCTAACGGCACCCTATCACGCATAGTCCCTAACGGCACCTGTCTAACGGCACCTAGTCCCTAGTCCCTAACGGCACTCCTAGTCCCTAGTCCCTAACGGCACCCTTAGTCCCTAGTCCCTAACGCACCCTAGTCCCTAGCCCAACGGCACCTATCCCACTATCCCTAACGGCACCCTAGTCCCTAGTCCCAACCACCAGCTAGCCCACGCACCCTTAGTCCCTAACGGGCACTATCCCTAACGGCACCCTATCCTAACGGCACCCTAGTCCCTAACGGCACTCCTAGTCCCTAACGGGCACCCAGTCCCTAACGGCACCCTAGTCCACCCCACGTCCACTACTCCTAGTCCAACGGCACCAGCCCGGCATGTCCGGCACAGTTCGGCACGAGTCTAACGACCCTATTCTATCCTAACGCACCCTATCCCTAGTCCCTAACGGCACCCTCCACGGCACCAGTCCAACGGCACTCCTATCCCTAACGGCACCCAGTCCCTAACGTGCACCCTATCCCCACGTCTACCACCAGTCCCTAACGGCACCTATCCTAGTCCCCAACGGCACCTATCCCGGCACCTAGTCCCCACGCACCTAGTCCCTAGTTCAGTCGTCACTAACCTAGTCTACTAACGGACTTAACCAACGGCCACCTAGTTCAGTCAACGGCACCTAACCCTAGTTCACGGTACTTAGTCTCCCACCCATCATATCCTATCCGGCACCCTATCTCTCAACGGCACCCCAGTCTATCCACGGCACCATTTCTCGGCACCTAACGGCACCCACCGTCCAACGGCACCAGTCCCAACGGCACATATATCCTATCCCTACACCGACCTATCCTAACGGCACTTATATCAACGGGCACCCACCGGCACACCCGGATTGTTACGGCACTCTAGTCACGGACTTAGTCCCTAACGGCACTTAGTCCTCGGCACCCTTAGCCCCTAACGCACTATCTAACGGCACCCAGTCCTATCCAACGCCCCATCACGGCACGTCCCTAACACATCCCCGGCACTTATCCCTCCTAGTCCCTAACGGCACCCTAGTCCCTAACGGCACCCTAGTCCCTAGTCCCTAACGGCACCCTAGTCCCTAACGGCACCTAGATCCACCAACGACCATCCCTAACGGGCACCCTATCCCAACCACCCAGTCCCTAGTCCCTAACGGCACTCCTAGTCCCACGGCACCCTTATAGTCCACGTCTCCTATCCCTAACGGCACCCTACCATCCCAACGGCACCTAGCCTAGTCCTCCCCCCTATCCCTACGCACTCTCCCAACGCACCTATCCCATCCTCTCTTCCCAACGGGCACCTAGTCCTAGTCCCTAACGGCACCAGTCCACGGCATCCCTAACGGCACCTTCCCTATCCCTAACGGCACCCTATCCCTAACGGCACCTAGTCCCTAACGGCACCCTAGTCCCTAACGGCACCCTATCCCACGGCCCATCTACCCCCTAGTCCCAACGGCACTCTCGGCACTAGTCCCTAACGGCACTAGTCCTACCACCTATCCAACACCTTCCACCCTATCCTACGGCTAGTCCCTACCACGGCACCCTAGTCCCAACGGGCACCCTAGTCCCTAACGGCACCCTAGTCCCTAACGGGCACCCTAGTCCCTAACGGCACCCTATCCCACGGCACCCTAGTCCCTATCCGGTGCTGCCTCTCTACCCAGTCCGGCACCTGTCCTGCCGGCACCCAAACGGCACCCTAGTCCCAACGGGCTAACGGCACTTAGTCTACCTTCTCGGCACTATCCAGTCCTCCATCCTACCCTATCCTACGGCACTTAGTCCCTAACGGCACCATCTATCTAACGCACCCTAGTCCCTAACGGCACCCTAGTCCCTATCCCCACGGCACCATCCTATCCACGGCACCTAGTCCCTCGTCAACGGCACTATTAACGGCACTTATCTAACGCACCTAGTCCCTATCCTAACGGCACCCTAGTCTATAACGCCACTCTAGTCCTAACGGCACTATCCTAACGGCACGCCAGTCCCTAACGGCACCCTATCAACGGGCACCCTAGTCCCTATCACGGCACCAGTCCTAACGGCACCCAGTCCTAGTCCCTAACGGCACTAGTCCTCCGCTATCTACACCATCCTAACGGCACCTATCCCCCACCTATCCCAACGGCACCTAGTCCTACGCACCTATCCCTAACGGCACAGTCCTAACGCCCTAGTCTAACGGCACCCCTATCCCACCCAGTCTAACGGCACCTAGTCTCGCACATCTACTTAGTCCCTAACGAAGCACTCCTAGTCCCTAACGGCACCTTAGTCCCTAACGGCACTAGTCCCAACGACCCTATCCCTAGTCCCTAACGGCACCCTAGTCCCTAACGGCACCAGTCAGTCCCTAACGGCACCCTAGTCCCTCCAGTCCACGGCACCCCTAGTCCCTCGGCACCCTATCCGTCCAACGGCTCCCCTCTCTCGGCACCTATCCCTACCCGCACCCTAGTCTATCCCAACGGCACTTAGTCCTAACGGCCACCCAGTCCACCACGACTATACCGTCCCTAACCACTAGTCCCTAACGCACGTAACGGCACCCCCCTAGTCCCAACGGCACCTAGTCCCTAAGCCCTAACGGCACTCCTAGTCCCTAACGGCACCCTAGTCCCTAGTCCCACGGCACCCTAGTTCCTAGTCCCTAACGGCACCTAGTCCCTAACGGCACTAGTCCAACGGCACCCTAGTCCCTAGTCCCTAACGGCACCCTAGTCCCTAGTCCCACGGGCACCTAGTCCCCGTCCCCAACGACTATCTAACGGGCACTCCTATCCCTACGGCACCAGTCCTAACGGCACCCTAGTCCCAACGGACCTCCCCGCACCCTAGTCCCTAGTCCCTAACGGCACCGTCCTACCGTGTCCCAGTCCCTAACGGCACTGTCCCAACGGTACTACAACGGCACCAGCTCCCAACGGCACTTAGTTCCTACCCACCACCCAACGTCCCTAGTCTCGGCACTCGCCTACTAACGATCCTACCGCACTATCCACGGGCACCCAGTCCCTATCACGGCACACGTCCCTAACGGCACCCTGTCCCTTCCCACGGTACTTTAGTCCCTAACGGGCACCCTAGTCCCTAATCGGGCACTCGTAGTCCCTAACGGCACCCAGTCCCTAGTCCCTAACGGCACTAGTCCTAGTCCCTAACGGTACCCTAGTCCCTAACGCACCCTGTCCCTACACCTATCAACGGCATCCCTATCCCTAACGGCACCCTAGTCCCCAACGACACCTAGTCCCTAGTCCAACGGCAACCTAGTCCCTAACGGCACCTAGTCCCAACGGCACCCTAGTCCCCCGTCCCAACGGCACCCTAGTCCACGGCCCCCAGTCCCAACGGCACCCTAGTCCCTACAACGGCCCTGGTCCCACGGACCCTAGTAACGTCACCTAGCCCCAATCCTTAACGCACTTTCGTTAGTCCTAGTAACGCCAGTCCCGACTTATTCCTTAACGGACCACAACGGCACCCCCGGCCTTAGTCCCTAACGGCACTCCCAGTCCCTACGGCACTAGTCCCCACGCACCCTAGTCCCTAACGGCACCCTAGTCCCCGCACCCTAGTCCCAACGGCACCCTAGACGCACCTAGTCCCAACGGCACCCTATCCCTTCACGGCACCCTATCCCACGGCACCCTATCCTACGGCACCTAGTCCCTAACGGGCACCCTATAACGGCACTCCTAGTTCTATCCTAACCACTATCACGACAGTTCACTTCCTAGTCCCTAACGGCACCCTAGTCTGGTCCCGAACGGCACTATCCTAGTCCCCAACGGCACCAGTCCCTAGTCCCTAACGCACCCCAGTCCCACCGGCCTAGTCCTACGGCACCCTAGTCCTACGACTCTAGTCCCAACGGCACCCCCATCCCCGGGCACCGCTTTCATCACGGACCCAGTCCTATCCTAACGGCACCTAGTCCCGCGTCTAACGGCACTGTCCATCGCACTATCCGGCACTGTCTACGGCACTAGTCCCACGCACCCGTCCCTAGTCCCCGGCACCCCAGTCCTCACCCGGGCACCTAGTCCCGGCCCCCTAGTCTCTAACGGGCACCCTAGTCCTACGGCACCCCTAGTCTAACGGCACATCCAACGCACCCTCCCGTCCCCAACGGCACCCTATCCCTATCCTAACGCACCGTCGGCACCTCTCTCCTACGGCCCGTCTTCCACGGCACTCTATCCGGCTACCCTAGTCCTACGGCACCCTAGTCGGCACCTCCACGGCACTTAGTCCCAACGGCACCAGTCTCCTAACGGCACCCAGTCCTAACGGCACAGTTAAGTCCCCTAACGGTACCTGTTCAACGACTGTCTCTAACGGTAATCCAGTCCTACGGACCCAACACGGCACTGTTACTTCACCGCATTAGTAACGGGTATCCCAACGTACAACGCACCTAGTCCAACGGCACTATCCCAACGGCACCCTGTCCCTATCCAACGGGCACCCTAGTCCCGCACTCTAGTCCCTAACGGGCACCGCAGTAGTCCCTAACGGCACCCCTAGTCCCTAGTCCCTAACGGCACCTAGTCTCTAACGGCACCTCAGTCCTACCGTACTAGTACCCTAGCTCCCCGCACCTAGTCTCAACGGCACTCCCTATCTAACGGCACCCAGTCTAACGGCACCCTAGTCCTATCTAACGGCACCCTATCCCTAGTCCCCAACGGCACCCTAGTCCCTAACGGCACCCTAGTCCCTAGTCCCTAACGGCACCCTAGTCCCTACCCTAACGGCACTCAACGCACATCGGCACCCTGTCCCTAACGGCACTCCTAGTCCCTAACGGCACCCAGTCCCAACGGCACCCTATCCCTAGTCCCAACCACCCTTCCCCGGCAACTAGTCCCTAACGGCACCCTAGTCCCTAACGGCACCCCAGTCCCTAACGGCCCCTTGTCCCAACGGCACCCTAGTCCCTAACGGCACCCTAGTCCCTAGTCCCTAACGGCACCCTAGTCCCTAGTCCCTAACGGCACTACACGGCACCCTAGTCCCTAACGGCACCCTAGTCCCAACGGCACCCTATCCCTAACGGCACTATCCCTAATCCAACGGCACCCTAGTCCCTAACGGCACCCTGTCCCACGGCACCCTCCTAACGGCACCCTTCCATCCCAGGCAACCTGTCCCTAACGGCACCCCTAGTCCCTAACCCCAGTCCACGCACCCTAGTCCGTAACCACTGTCCCTAACGCACTATCCGTTACCCTAGTCTAGTCCCGGCACTATAACGCACCTATCCTCGGACCCTAGTCTTCCCTTCCCACGGCTTAGTCCTAACGGCACCCTAGTCCTACGGCACAGTAGGCTATCGGCAACTCAGTCACGGCACCCTATCCTAGTCCACGGCACTAGTCCCTAACGGCACCCTAGTCCCAACGGCACCTTCCAGTCCCTAACGGCACCGTTCCAGTCCCTAACCTAGTCGTAGTCAACGGCACAGTCACGGTACTTAGACCCTTGTAACGCCATCCAACGGCACGTCTAGTCTAACCCGTCCCTCCTAACGGCACTCCAGTCCCAGTCCTAACCGGCACCCTAGTCCCTATACGGCACTTATCCAACCGCAACCTAGTCTCGCACTCCCCCGCACCCAGTACGACCCCCTAGTCTACGGCACCTATCCCGGCACCCTAGTCCCTAACGGCACCAGCCAACGGCACTCCATCCCTAGTCCCTAACGGCACTTAGTCCCTACACGGCACTAGTCCCTAACGGCACCCTAGTCCCTAAGTCCCAGCTTCTACCGGTCCAGTCCCTAACGGGCACCCTAGTCTAACGGCACCCACTCCACGGCACCCTAGTCTCTAACGGGCACTGTCCACCGGCACCCTAGTCCTAGTCCACGGCACTCCTAGACCCTGTCCAACGGCACCCCGTCAGTCCCCAACGGCACAGTCTAACGTCCCTAGTCCCTTCCTTGTTCTAACGGCACTCTATCAACGCACTAGTCCCGGTCTACGCACTAGTCTATCCCTAACGGCACTCTATCCCTAACGGCACCATCATAGTCCCTAACGGCACCCGTCCCTACACGCACCCTAGTCCCAACGGCACCCTAGTCCCTACGGCACATCCTAACGGCCCCCCTACACACCAGTCCCTATCCTAACGCACCTAGTCACGTTCGGCACACCTCCCACGGCACGTCCTATCCCGCACCTAGTCCTACACGGCACCCTAGTCCCTACGGCACCCTAGTCCCTAACGGCACCCTAGTCCCTCCACGCACCCTATCCTACCCCGGCACCTTCCCTCCCAACGGCACTTGTCCCACGGCACCTCCTCTGTTCTAACGGCACCTAGTTGCTGTCCACGGCCCTATCCTATTACGGACCTAGTCCCTAACGGCACTCCTATCCCTAACGGCACCTATCTAGTTCCCACGGCACTATCCTAGGCTACCCCCTAGTCCCTAACGGCACCCTATCCCTAGTCCCTAACGGCAAAACTATCCAACGGCACCTATCTAACGCACCCTAGTCCCTAGTCCCTATCGGCACCTTCCCTAGTCCCTAACGGACCCTATCCAACGTCACCCTAGTCCCTAACGGCACCCTATTAACGCACTCCTAGTCTCTAAACCCTAGTCTAACGGCACCCATCCCGGCACCCTAGTCCCAACGACTAGTCCTAACGGCACGTCCTAGTCCTAACGCACTATACGGCACCTAGTCTAACGGCACTCCTAGTCCTAACGGCAGTCCCTACGGCCAGTCTACGGCACCCTAGTTCCCTGTCCCCAACGGCACTCCGCGTCAGTCCTAACCACGTCCTCGCACCCTATCCCAACGGCACCCAGTCCCATCCGGCACTCTATCACGGCACCTATACCCCTCCACCAGTCCTACGGCACCCTAGTCCACGGACTCTAACTACGGCACCTATCCCTACGGCCCTTATCCTAACGCACTTCTTATCCTAACGGCACTAGTCTAACGGTACTTTGTCTAGTCTTCGGCACCCTAGTCCTAGTCCCTACCCACCTATCCTAGTCCCTAACGGCACTCTATCCCCGGCACCTAGTCTAACCACCTAGTCCCTAACGGCACCTAGTCCCTAACGGCACCTAGTCCCTATCACGGCACTATCCTAACGGCACTTCTACGGCACCCTAGTCGCACCCCTATCCAACGGCACCCTAGTCCCTAGCCGCACTAGTCCCCTACGGCACCTAGTCTACGGCACCCTAGTTCCCTAACCACCCAGTCCTACGGCACCCAACGGCACCCGTCCTGCTAACGGCCCCAGTCACTAACGGCACCTAGTCCCTAACGGCACGCCTAGTCCCTAACGGCACCCCAGTCCCTAACGGCACCCAGTCCTACCCCAGTCCCTATCCTAACGGCACTATCCTAGTCTACGCACCTAGTCCCTAACGGCACCCTAGTCTAACGGCACTCCAGTCCCACGGCACCCAGTCCCAACCACCCATCCCCAACGCACCTATCCCTATCCCAACGCACCCCAGTCCCTAACGCACCTTCCTCCACCCATCCTAGTCCCTAACGGCACTCCTAGTCCCTAACGGCACCCTAGTCCCCAACCCCCTAGTCCTGTCCCCAACGGCACCTAGTCCCAACGCACCCCAGTCCCAACGGCACCCCAACGGGCACTATCCCTAACGGCACTGTCCCAACGGCACCCTAGTCCCTAGTCCCCAACGGCACCCATCCCCGCACCCGGCACCCTAGTCCCTAGTCAACGGCACCTAGTCCCAACGGCACCCTAGTCCCAACGGCACCCTAGTCCCTATCCCAACGGCACCTTCCCACCACGCACCTACCAACGGCACCTATCCCCGGCACTAGTCCCGTCCACGGCACCCCAGTCCCTACGCACTAGTCCCTAACGGCACCCTAGTCCCTAGTCCCTAACGGCACCCTAGTCCCTAACGGCACCCTAGTCCCTAACGGCACCCTAGTCCCTAACGGCACCCTAGTCCCTAACGGCACCCTAGTCCCTAACGGCACCCTAGTCCCTAGTCCCTAACGGCACCCTAGTCCCTAACGGCACCCTAGTCCCTAACGGCACCCTAGTCCCTAACGGCACCCTAGTCCCTAACGGCACCCTAGCCTAGTCCCACGGCACCCTTCCCATCGGCACCCTTCCCAACGGCACCCTATCCCAATAACGGCACCCTAGTCCCTAGCAACCGCACCCTAGTCCCTAACGGCACTATCCAACGGCACCCAGTCCCGACGGCACCCCCTATCCCAACGCACCCAAAGGCACCAGTCCCTAACGGCACCTATCCACCCTAGTCCCTAGTCCCTAACGGCATTGTTCAGTCCCAACGGCACCTAGTCCCTAACGGCACCCCAGCTATCCAACGCACCTAGTACCTGTCAACGGCTAGTCCCTAACGGGCACTCTAGTCCTAGTCCCTAACGGCACCTATACGGCACTATCCACGGCACCCTAGTCCCTATCCACCCCATCCTAACGGCCCAGTCCTAACGGCACCCTAGTCCCTAACGGCACCCTAGTCCCTAACGGCACCCTATCCCTAACGGCACCCTAGTCCTAACGGCACCCTAGTCCCCTAGTCCCAACGCACCCTAGTCCCTAGTCCCTAACGGCACCCTAGTCCTAGTCCCAACGGCACCCTAGTCCCTATCACGGCACCTAGTCCCTATCCCTAACGGCACCATCCCTAACGGCACCATTCCTAGTCCAACGCACCTCTAGTCCAACGGCACCTCTATCCCTAACGCACCCTAGTCTCTAGTCCAACGGCACTCTAGTCCCTAGTCCCTAACGGCACCTAGTCCCTAACGGGCACCCTAGTCCACGGCACCTAGTCCTAGTCTACGGCACCTAGTCCCTAACGGCACCCAGTCTCTAACGGCACCTAGTCCTAGTCCCAACGGCACCCTAGTCCCTAGTCCCAACGGCCCGTCCCTAGCCGACGGCACCCAGTCTAGTCCTAACGCACCGCCCTACGGCACCCTAGTCCCTACGGCACCCCTAGTCCCTAGTCCCAACGGCACCGTCCCTAGTCCTAACGGCACTCTAGTCCTACGCACCCTAGTCTAACGGCACCCTAGTCCCAACGGCACCCTATCCCTATGGGGTCTTTGTTAAAAAGTAGTGCACTATAGGGAACAGGGTGCCATTGGGGACGGAAACCCATGTATAGTTGCACCTAACACGGATCTAAGGTCAGTTTGGCATATTTCACCCCCCCTCCCAATAAACTGGATTTTAGATATGTGGTTAGACCCCTATCTAGTTGGTACGTCCATATATAGTGCACTACATTTCAACCAAAGCCCATAGGGAAATAGGGTATAATTTAGGATGCTCGACTAATACCTGAAGCAGTAACAAAGCATTGGAAGAGTCTGTGGCGACGGTAAACATGATTTCCATTGGTCCATTTTATTAAAGTCGCAGGTTGATGAGCATCACTAGTCTATAAAAAGGCAAGAAATTTAAAGGATTTGAAAAAATCTTATAGTAAATCTCAAATGACACCACGCTCCTCTATTTAGCAATTACGTGACCAGGAGTGCACAATGAAAGGGAATGGGGCATCATTTGAGACGTACACTATTTCTATGTGTATAAAATTCAGAACCGGCGATGACAGCTAACATGATTGGACAGTTAAAACAGGAAATGAGAGACCTTATTAATGTGACTGGCCAGTTATAACAGGAAATGAGACAGTATTAATGTATTAGCAGGATTGGCCAGTTATAAGAGGATATGAGACAGTATTCATGTGATTGGCCAGTTATAAGAGGATATGAGACAGTATTCATGTGATTGGCCAGTTATAAGAGGATATGAGACAGTATTCATGTGATTGGCCAGTTATAAGAGGATATGAGACAGTATTCATGTATTAGCAGGATTGGCCAGTTATAAGAGGATATGAAAGAAAGTATTAACGTGATTGGCCAAATATAACAGGAAATAATACTGTTTTAAGTATTGACAACGATTGGAAGCATCAAAACGTATTGATTATCAATGATTGTCCTCGTAGAGGAAGAATGGACAGACAGGAGGTAGAGGGGGGGGGTTTGATGCTGAGTGGGGGGGGTGTCAGACTTTGGCCTTCTTGGCCGGAGGTTCAGGGTTTGTGAGTGGGGGGTGTAGACTTGTGGCCGGAGGTTCAGGGTTGATGGAGTGGGGGGTGTGTCAGACTTTGGCCTTCTTGGCCGGGAGTTCAGGTTGATGCTGAGTGGGGGGTGTTCAGACTTTGGCTCTTGGCGGAGGTTCAGGTTGATGCTGACGCGGGACTCCGGCCGGGTGTGTAGGGAATACGAGATGATGTCACCTTCTTACCGATGGTCTCAATCTGCAGGAAACACAGAGAGGATGCAATCTGGTTATAGTTTTGATAACGTAGTCTTACTGTGTGTGTGTGTGTGTAGGGTGTGTACAAATTAAACTCGTCCCAGGCTTGGACTTGAGTTCCTGTCTGGAACTTAGCGGGTTTGGATTTACTGAGTAACGCATAATCAATTAACAATTCTGAGCGAATTCACACGACTATGAGGCGTGGCTCTAAATCGGCGGGAGAGCCTGAGTCAGTTGTATAATATAGGAAATCGGCAGTCAAAATAGATGTTCTATCACATTAACCATATTATTTTTGGGAAGCGCAATTGATTCAGAGTTCGGCCATGAAAAGTTTAAGTGTGTAAACTATTTTAGAGCGAGAGAGAGAGAGTGAGAGAGTGTGTGTGTACGGGGGGGGTGTACAGGGGGGTGTGTACCTGGAAGCCAATGTTCTGCAGGCGGGGGTGAAGTTGGTCCAACAGGCGACGGCCGTCAAACAGAAACGCTGGCTTCAACATGTGGTCATATATCCTCTCATAATCCAGATCCTACACACACACACACACACACACACACACACAGTTGATGTTAGGTGTTTAAAGGATAGAGTAGTGTGTGTGTGTGTGTTCCTGTGTGTGTGTGTGTGTGTGTGTGTGTGTGTTCTTCACCCTGAACATGTCCCACTCGGTGCAGATGACCAGCGCGCGGCCCCTGACAGGCCTGGTAGGGATCCACTGACACTGTGACCAGCTCGGACACTCAATACACAGATACAACGTTACACAGACACTGTGACCAGCCGACACTACAACACACAGATACACGTTAAAGACCTGTGACCAGCTCGACCACTACAATACAGCAGATACAACGGCGACAGACACTGTGACCAGCCTCGACACTACAATACACAGATACAACGCCAGCACAGACACTGTGACCAGCTCGACACTACAATACAGATAACGACAGACACAAAGACACTGTGACCAGCTCGACACTACAATACACAAGATACAACGTTACACAGACACTGTGACCAGCTCGGCCACTACAATACACAGATACAACGCGACACAGACACTGTGACCAGCCCGCCACTAACAATACACAGATACAACGCTCATAGACACTGTGACCAGCTCGACACTACAATACACAGATACAACGCTCATAGACACTGGACCAGCTCGACACTACAATACACAGATACAACGCTACATAGACACTGTGACCAGCTCGGACACTACAATACACAGATACACGCTGCTACAGACACTGTGACCAGCTCGACACTACAATACACAGATACAACGTTGCATAGACACTGTGACCAGCTCCGACACCAACAATACAGATACAACGCTACACAGACACTGAGACCAGCTCGGACACTACAATACACAGATACAACGAATTACATAGACACTGAGACCAGCTCGACACTACAATACACAGATAAAACGTTATACAGACACTGTGACCAGCTCGGCACACTACAATACACAGATACAACGTACACAAGAGCAGACACTGCGACCAGCTCGACACTACAATACACAGATACAACGCTACATAGACACTGTGACCAGCTCGACACTAAGCAATACACAGATACAACGCTATACAGACACCGTGACCACCCGGGCACACTACAATACACAGATAACTTAATAGACACCGTGGACAGCCGACACCCAAACAAGCAGATAACAACTCAGCATAGACACTGTGACCAGCCCGACACTACAATACACAGATACAACGTAGATAGACACTGTGACCAGCTCGACACACAATACACAGGACAATAGACACTGTGACCAGCTCGACACTACAATACACAGATACACCGCGTAGCATAGACACTGTGACCAGCTCGGACACTACAATACACAGATACAACGCTGAGCATAGACACTGTGACCAGCCCCGGACACCACAATACACAGAAACAACGCCAGCATAGACACTGCACCAGCCTGACACTATACGGACACTCAACACACAGATACAACGTTACATAGACACTGTGACCAGCTCGGACACTACAATACACAGAAACAACGCTACACAGACACTGTGACCAGCCCTGCACACACACAATACACAGATACAACGCCACATAGACACTGTGACCAGCTTGGACACTACAATACACAGATACAATCGCCACACAGACACTGTGACCAGCTCCGGACACTACAATACACAGATACAACGCTACAGCAGCACACTGTGACCAGCCCGACACTACAATACACAGATACAACGCTACACAGACACTGTGACCAGCTCGACACTACAATACACAGATACAACGTCACACAGACACTGTGGACCAACTCGGACACCACAATACACAGATACAACGCCACATAGACACTGTGACCAGCTCGACACTCACAATACACAGATACAACGCTACACAGACACTGTGACCAGCTCGACACTACAATACACAGATACAACGTTACACAGCACACGGCGACCAGCCCGACACTAACAACACACAGATACAACGTTACACAGACACTGTGACCAGCTCGACACTACAATACACAGATACAACGCCAAATAGACACTGTGACCAGCTCCGACACTAAATACAAGATAAGCCAACGCTAGCTACGGACACTGTGACCAGCTCGACACTACAATACACATATACAACGCTATCACAGACACTGTGACCAGCTCGGCACACTACAATACACAGATACAACGCTACACAGACACTGCGACCAGCTCGGACACTACAATACACAGATACGACGTTACGTAGACACTGTGACCAGCACAGACAATACAATACAAGATACAACGTTATACAGACACTGCGACCAGCTCGCGACACTACAAACACAGATACAACGCTACACAGACACTGTACTCAGCCCGGACACTACAATACACAGATACAACGTTTATAGTAGACACTGCGACCAGCACAGACACTACAACACACAGATACAACGCTACATAGACACTGTGACCAGCTCGGCACACTACAATACACAGATAACGTTATCTACAGACACCGCGACCAGCCCAGACACTACAATACACAGATACAACGCAAGCACAGACACTGTGACCAGCCTCGACACTACAATACACAGAACAGCGCTACACAGACACTGTGACCAGCTCGTACACTAAGCAATACACAGGTACAACGCACATAGACACTGTGACCAGCAAGACAACAAACACAGATAAACGTTACATAGACACATTACCAGCCAAACACAATACGATAGTACAGACACTGTGACCCCCCCCTCCTTCCCTCCTCCTCATCCTCCCCTCCTCCTCCTTCCTCTTTCCTCTCATCCCTCCCTCCTCCTCTCCTCTCTCCTTTTCTTTTTCCTCCCCTCCTCCTCCTTCTTTCCTCCTCCTCTCCTCCCTCCTCTCCTTTCTTCCTTTCCCTCTTCTTTTCCTCCCTTCCCTCATCCCTCCCTTCTTCTCCTTCTCCTCCCTTCCTCCTCCCTCCCCCCCTCCCTCCCTCTCTTTTCTTTCCCCTCCTCCCTCTCCTTCTCCCTCCCCCCTCCCTACCTCTGTGAGGGTCTTCAGAGATGTGTGGTTGAGAGAGGTCCAGGATGATCTGTTCCTTCAGAACTTTCGGGTCGTAGATGTGGAGCTTGGCTCCCTCATCCAGCAGGTACTGAGATATATAGATACTAGAAGACTCCCTGGGAGAGACACACACAGGGTTACACACACACACAAGGGGTTACACACACACACACAGGTTACAACACACACACACACACACAGGGTTACTACACACAGGGTTACACACAGACACACAGGGTTAAGTACACACACACACACACAAGGGTTACACACACACACACAGGGTTACACACACACACACACACACACACACACTACACTTACACACAGGCTTACACACATGCACAGCCACACACACACACACAGGGTTACACACACACACACACACAGGGTCACACACACACACATATTTTACATTTGACCCATTTACCAGGCACTCTTATCCAGAGAGACTTACAGGAGCAATTTAGGTTAAGTGCCTTTCTCAAGGGCACAGACCAATTTTTCACCTAGTCGGCTCGAAGATTGGAACAAGCGACCTGTCAGACTGGCCCAACAATGTTAACCACTAGGCCATCTGCCACCCCATAATATGAATGATTAACTCTGGGGGAAGGTGTAATGTGTGGTCTATATGTAAGGTTCAAAAGACAGGCACTCCCTTTACCCCTCTACACGCTTGCGATTAACCTGACGAGAGAGAGAGAGAGAGAGAGAGAGAGAGAGAGAGAGAGGGAGTAGAGAGAGAAGTAGAGAGAGAGAGAGCGAGAGAGAGAGAGAGAGAGAAGTAGAGAGAGAGAGAGAGAGAGAAGTAGTAGAGAGAGAAGTAGAGAGAGAGAGAGAGCGGTGAGAGAGAGAGAGAGAGAGAGAGAGAAGTAGAGAGAGAGAAGTAGAGAGAGAGAGAGAGCGTAGAGAGAGAGAGAGAGAGAGAGAGAGAGAGAGAGAGAGAGAGAGGCAGTAGGAGAGAGAGAGAGAGAGAGGAGAGAGAGAGAGAGAGAGAGAGAGAGAGAGAGAAATTGATGTTTCAAAAAGAGGAGAGAGGGAAGGAGGAGGAGAGGAGAAGATTAGAAGAGAGGGAAGATGTGCTTCCTGGTATCTCCAGTGTCTTTCTAAAGTGAGAATCCCGAGCAGAGCCGATCTTTCTCCCTGTGACCAGTTAGCCAGAGACAGTCACTGACACGACACGCCAAACCTCTCCGCTGGTACCTATTCATACTCAACCACCTGGAGAGGGAGGAGGGGGGGGCGAGAGGGGGGGAGATGGTTCATCTTTTGGGATGTCCAAGCATAGTGATGACACGTCTGAGTTGATGGGCCACTGTCGGGAGTGGATTCACAGTGGCTCGATGGGCCGTACTATGATTCACAGGAGCGTAGATGGGCCACTGTGGAGTGGATTCACAGTGGTTTAGATGGGCCACTGTGGAGTGGATTCCAGTTAATGACTGTGAGTATTCAAGTGGTTTAGATGCGCTCACTGTGGAGTGGATTCACAGTGGTTTAGGGAGATGGGCCACTGTGGAGTGGATTCTACAGTGGTTTAGATGGGCCACTGGTGGGAGTGGATTCACAGTGGTTTAGATGGGCCACTGTGGAGCGGGATTCACAGTGCTTTAAAATGCAGGGACAACGCAAAATCACATTTTTGATTTGTCAATAACTCAGCCATCTCTGACCTTTAGACATGTACCATGGCGCCTACATCTCCAAATGTGTTGTCATTTGGTGTCAATGGTTTATAAGAATAAGTATTCTTAGTATATATTTTTGCATATTAGTGTGTGTGTTAATTACTGGTCTAATGTGGTCAATTTGAACGCCAACAATGTTATTTCCTCAATCTCTTTACTGTGATGAACCCAAAGACCACATTTGGAGTGAATCTGACTTTTAGCCGCTTTCCTTTTGACCCCCTTTATTTTTATTGATGTATCTTAATTGTTTTGTACTGAATCCCTGGACTGGGCCTGCCCACACACTCCCTGGACCACCCACACTCCCCTGGACTCTACCCACACTCCTGGACTCTACCCACACTCCCTGACTCTACCCCCACACTCCCTGACTCACCCCCCACACTCCGGACTCTACCCCCACACCCCTGGACTCTACCCACACACTCCTGGACCTACCCACACACTCCCGGACTCTACCCACACACTCCCTGGACTCTACCCACACACTCCTGGACTCTACCCACACACTCACTAGACTCTACCCCCACACTCCTGGACTTCTACTCCACACATCACTAGACTCCCACCCACACACTCCTGGACTCTACCCAGCACACTCCCTGGACTCCCTACCCACACACTCCCTGGACTCCTACCCACACACTCACTGGACTCTACCCACTCTCCCTGGACTCTACCCACACTCCCGGACTCTACCCACACACTCCCTGGACTCTACCCACACACTCCTGACTACCCACACACTCCCTGGACTCTACCCACACACTCCCTGGACTCTACCCACACACTCCTGGACTACCCACACACTTCTGGGACTTACCCACACACTCCCTGGACTCTACCCCCCACACCCCTGACTCTACCCCCACACTCCCTGGACTCTACCCCCCACACTCCCTGGACTCTACCCACACCTCCCTGACTCTACCCACACACTCCCTGGACTCTACCCACACCCCTGGACTCTGTACCCCACACACTCCCTGGACTCTACCCACACACTCCCTGGACTCTACCCACACACTCCCCTGACTCTACCCCCACACTCCTGGACTCTACCCACACACTCCCTGACTCTACCCAGCAAGGCTCCCTGGACTCACCCACACCCCCTGGACTACCCACACTCCCTGGACTCTACCCCACACACTCACTAGACTCTACCCACACACTCCTGGACTCTACCCACACACTCCTGACCTCTACCCACACACTCCCTGGACTCTACCCACACACTCCCTGACTACCCACACTCCTGGACTCCCCCACACACTCCCCTGACTTACCCCCACACTCCCCTGACTCTACCCCCCACACCCCTGGACTCTACCCCCCACACTCCCTGGACTCCCACCCACACACCCTGGATCCACCCCCACACTCCCTGGACTCCTACCCCACACTCTCTGGATCCCTACCCCCACACTCCCCGGACTCTACCCCCACACTCCCCTGACTCTACCCCCACACTCCCCTGGACTCTACCCCCACACTCCCTGGACTCTACCCACACACTCCTGACCTCCTACCCACACACTCCCTGGACTCTACCCACACACTCCCTGACTCTCACCCACACACTCCCTGACTCTACCCACACTCCCCTGGACTCTACCCACACCCCCTGACTCTACCCACACACTCCCTGACGTCACCCACACACTCCTGGACTCCCCACCCACACACCCCTGGACTCTACCCCCACACTCCCTGGACTCACCCACACACTCCCTGGACTACCCACACACTCCCTGACTCTACCCACACACTCCCTGGACTCTACCCCCACACTCCCTGGACTCTACCCACACACTCCCTGGACTCTACCCACACACTCCCTGGACTCTACCCACACTCCCTGGACTCTACCCACACACTCCCTGGACTCTACCCACACACTCCCTGGACTCTACCCACACACTCCTGGACTCTACCCCCAACACTCCTGACTCTACCCACACACTCCCTGGACTCTACCCACACACTCCCCGGGACTCTTACCCACACTCCTTGGACTCTACCCACACTCTGGACCTTCTACTCCACACACCTCACTAGACTCTCACCCACACACTCCCTGGACTCTACCCACACACTCCCTGGACTCTCACCCACACACTCCCTGGACTCTACCCACACACTCCCCTGGACTACCCACACTCCCTGGACTCTACCCAACACACCCCTGGACTCTACCCCCCACACTCCCCTGGACTCCCACCCCCCACACTCCCTGGACTCTACCCACACACACTCCTGGACTCTACCCCCACACTCCCTGGACTCTACCCCCACACTCCCTGACTCTACCCCCACACTCCTGGACTCTACCCCCACACTCCCTGGACTCTACCCCCACACTCCCTGGACTCTACCCCCACACTCCCTGGACTCCTACCCCCAACACTCCCTGACTTACCCACACGACTCCCACCCACACACTCCCTGGACTCTACCCACACCCTGACTCTCCCACCCTGGACTCTACCCACACACTCCCTGGACTCTACCCACACACTCCTGGACTCTTACCCACACACTCCTGGACTCTACCCACACACTCCCTGGACTCTACCCACACACTCCCTGACTCTACCCACACACTCCCTGGACTCTACCCACACTACTGGACACCACACTCCTGGACTCTACCCACACACCCGACTCTCTACCCGCACACACACTGACTCTACCCACACATCCTGACTCCAACCCCACTTGGTACTCCACACACTCCCTGGACTCTACCCACACACAACTGGACTCTACCCACACACTCCCTGGACTCTAACCCACACTCACACTGGGCTCTACCCACACACTCCTGACCTACCCCCACACTCCCCTTTGACTCACACCACACACTCCTGACTCCACCCAACCTGGGCCCACCCACACACTCACCCCACACACTCTACCCACTCACTGACTCTACCCCCACAGGTCCACCCCACTCACTGGACTCTACCCCCACACTCCCCACGGGCACACCCACACACTCCCTGGACTCTACCCACACTCCCTGGCCTCTACCCACACTCCTGACTCCACCCACACTCCGACCCCACCCACACACTCACTGGACTCTACCCACTCACTGACCCTCCCCCCCACACTCACTGGACTCCTACCCCCACACTCACTGACTCTACCCACACTCCT
>NW_025538223.1:0-21778 GCF_020615455.1 Coregonus clupeaformis | reverse complement strand
AAGTCAAGGCAGTTAACGGAGCGGCCACACGGCTGTAATCCCGGGATGAATCTGCGGTAGAAATTCGCAAACCCCAAAAATCTCTGGAGCTGCAATCTACGTACCGGGCTGGGCCCATTCCAGAACCGGGCTCTAACCTTCTCCTGGTCCATCCTAATCTCTCCCCTGGAGATGATGTACCCGAGAAAGGATGTCGTGGTGGCGTGAAACTCGCACTTCTCGGCCTTCACGAACAGGCGATTCTCCAACAATCGCTGCAGAACCTGCCGGACATGTGGACGTGGTCGGAAGGTTCCTTCGAGAAGATCAGAATGTCATCCAGGTAAACAAACACAAAGAGACCGATCATATCTCTCAGGACGTCGTTCACCATACTCTGGAATACCGCTGGAGCATTGGTCAGTCCAAACGGCATCACCTGATACTCGAGTGACCCATCGGTGTATTGAAACCCGCCAACCACTCGTCCCCCTCTCTGATCCGGGACCATGTGATACGCATTGCGTAGGTCTAGCTTGGTGAACACCGAGCACCCTGTAAGAGTCGAAGGCAGAACTCATCAAGGGCAGGGGATACTTGTTCTTGACCGTGATGTCATTCAACCCCCGATAATCAATACACGGTCGAAGAGAGCCATCCTTCTTACCCACAAAGAAGAATCCTGCCCCCAGGGGGATGACGAGGCAACGAGACCAGCAGCTAGGGACTCCTTGATGTAGGTCTCCAAAGCCTCACGTTCAGGTCGGGAGATACTGTATAACCTTCCCTTGGGGGTGGACAGCTCCAGGGAACAGGTTGATGGCACAATCATATGGTCGGTGGGGAGGGAGTGACAGAGCCTTCTGCTTACTGAACACTTCCCCAAATCGTGATATGTCTCGGGAACCAGGGACAAATCTGGGGGTTTAGCCTCAATCACCTGACTGGGAACCGAATGGGGACAGGCAGTCTTGAGACAGTTAGCATGACAATCAAGGCTCCAACTCGTTACCTTGCCCGTCACCCAATCGAACGTGGGATTGTGTTCCTTCAGCCAGGGGTATCCAAGGACCAGAGGAACATGGAAGACGGCAGAATGAAGAATGAAATCATCTCCGAATGATTCCCCGACAACAGCATCTTAACCGGTTCAGTCCTCATCGTGATACGTGCCAGACTACTGCCGTTCAGAGTGGTCGCTTCAATGGCTTCCGGCAATTGCTCCTTGGAAAGCCCCAGCTGTTCCACCAACTCGGCATCAAGAAAGCTTCCATCGGCACCTGAATCGATAAAAGCGTTAATCGCTAAGCTCTGATTCCTGTTCATAAGGGTAGCCGGGAAACGGGGTCTGACAGAGGTATTGAGAGGTCGAAACTGGCCGCTAAAAGTCCTCCCAACTTTAGCGAGCCGCGCAGTTTGACGACCGCCGGGAACAGGTGGCGAGGTAATGTCCCGAACCACCACAGTAGAGGCAACAGTTAGTCCTACGTCTGAGTTGGCGTTCCTCCTTGGTTAACCCGTGCCGCCCTACTGCATTGGTTCAGAATCGGGAGACAGGACCTCTCCACTAATCCTGTGTGGTGGACGATGATCGACGTATTCTGGTCCAATCCCCGACCCGACTGGAACCGAGAAGCTGATCGATTGGACGGAACCCATTGCTTCTCCCTCCTTCGCTCTCGGACTCGATTATCCACCCGAATAGACAAGGCTACCAAGCTGTCCAGGTCACCAGGCTCCGGATAGGAGATCAACTCATCCTGAGGCTGCTCCGACAGACCCTGGTAAAAGGCCGCTTGCAGAGACTCCTCATTCCACCCACTCTCCACAGCCAACGTCTTGAACTCGATCACAAGTCGGCCACGCTGCGAGTTCCTTGGTGAAGCGAAAACAGGCGCCTAGCTGCGTCCCTCCCTCGGACGGAATGGTCGAAGAGCTTCCTCATCTCGGCCGTGAACCCTGGTATGAAGCCATGCAGGGGTCTTGTCGTTCCCAAACGGCTGAAGCCCACTCCAGCGCTCGACCACGCAGTAACTCAATCACAAAGGCTATCCTAGCCTTGTCTGTGGCATAAGAGTAGGGCTGTAGATCGAACACTAACCCACACTGCATAAGGAAAGAACGGCATCTTCCCAGCTCCCCCTCATATTTATCCGGCGTCGGAACCTTGGGCTCACGGAAGGACACAGCTCCAGAAGCTGCAGGCGAGATGGGTGAAACCGTAGTGGATCCTCCACCGGAAACTTGCGCTGGTTCTGGACCTCCGTCAGACCGGTAGAAAGGTTCCGAACTGCCAACGCGATCTCCTGTAGCTCCGTGCTATGATGGCCCAACATCTTCTCCTGATGGGTAATGGCATGGCGAACAGAGTCCAGGGTCCGCTGGGTTCATTACTGGCCGGATCGTTCTGTCACGGTTTACTAAGCCAGAACCCAGAAGCAGACCAGGACAAGGTAAATTGAAACAAAGGTGAGTGTTTATTTAATAGATCCACGAGTGAGGCTGAATAATCCAGGGAACAGAGCGGGTGGCGTGGATGGGTTGTTGAGGGTGCAGTGGTAGGTCCAGTAATGGCTCGGCAGCCGCCACATCAGGCAGAGGTTGGGTGAAGGTTCCGGGTGAGTGACTGCAGATAGAACAAAACGGAGGTAAGTATACAGCAAGTCAAAAAGGTGCAAAACAACAAAACTAACGCTAGAAGTTCCAAGGCTGATACACGGACAAACATACTGTTCATGGCTAACGATCCGGCAGGGAATGGATGTTAGGACAGAGCCTAAGAAGGGTGATGATCAGGACCAGGTGTGCAGATTGCTGATGGGATGCAGGTGCGAAATCAAGAGAGCTCCCGCCTAGCAACGTTGCCCGGCAACCAGGCAGGGAGCGTTCCAGAACCCTCGGGAAACTGGAGATCCCGAGCAGAAAAACTAATACCCAGACAGAAACCGACTCAGACTGCAGGGATCGTTACAGTGCATACATTTTTTTTTTGTGTATGTACAGTATTGAAGACCCCCACACATTCATATTGTGCAGTTGCAATGTTAATGATTACTGCCCAAATAACCTGGCCATTTGACATTTAAGATGCTTAACTGAGAATCATTGTGACATACAGTGCCATGTTGGTTACATATTTAGACTATGGCATCGTTGTACTGCACATTATATATGGTAGTGCTGCCATACGGTATTTTACTTAAACATGAGGCTGCCATCTGCAGAGGAGCTAAAGTACAGTATATGAAATCAACTGTCTTAAACATGTGGCTGCCATCTGTAGAGGAGCTGATGTATATGAATTTAGTACTGTAGTGCTGATCTAGGATCAGTTTTGTATTTTAGATCATAATGAATCATAGTGATTATTATGGACACGGAGGAACTGATCAAATCAGCTCCTACTCTGAGATGCTTGATAAGTTGGGGCCCAGCTCTGTCTCATCTGTCTCCACTACTCAACCTGGCTGATCACCCACAAATCGAGGGAATATTTAGTCAAGAATATACTGTTGCTGATGTCTTTTGATAGTTATTAAAACACAGTGGATTGTATTTGTATGTTAAACAGTGCTTGTAGTAGTGTGAAACATGGAGGATATCAAGAACTCTGTCTAATGGTTATATAGACGAGAGGTCAACTGATACAAAATAAGTTTGAGATTCTAAAGTATCATTTTGCGATGTAAGATGGTAGATTAAACGAGAGAGAGACAGAGACGTGTGAACATCACCTCTCTTTAAAGCTGTTCAACAGGAACACAGTGAGATAGAAACCACCAGGTCTGTGTCCCAAATGCCACGCCATGCAGTACACTACTTCTGACCAGGGCCCATAGGGAATAGAGGAAATAGTGTGCCATTTGGGACGTAATCCCAGATCACCATTTTCTTTCAACTCTGATGTATCACATCTTCATCAGCATTATCTAAACTCTGACTCATCGTTAGGTGTTGGATGTCTAAACTCTGACTCATCGTAAGGTGTTGGATGTCTAAACTCTGACTCATCGTTAGGTGTTGGATGTCTAAACTCAGACTCATCGTTAGGTGTTGGATGTCTAAACTCTGACTCATCGTTAGGTGTTGGATGTCTAAACTCTGACCCTCATCGTTAGGTGTTGGATGTCTAAACTCTGACTCATCGTTAGGTGTTGGATGTCTAAACTCTGACCTTCATCATTAGGTGTTAGATGTCTAAACTCTGACCTTCATCATTAGGTGTTGGATGTCTAAACTCGGACTCATCGTTAGGTGTTGGATGTCTAAACTCTGACTCATCGTTAGGTGTTGGATGTCTAAACTCTGACCCTCATCGTTAGGTGTTGGATGTCTAAACTCTGACTCATCGTTAGGTGTTGGATGTCTAAACTCTGACCTTCATCGTTAGGTGTTGGATGTCTAAACCCTTACTCATCGTTAGGTGTTGGATGTCTAAACTCTGACTCATCGTTAGGTGTTGGATGTCTAAACTCTGACTCATCGTTAGGTGTTGGATGTCTAAACTCTGACTCATCGTTAGGTGTTGGATGTCTAAACTCTGACTCATCGTTAGGTGTTGGATGTCTAAACTCTGACTCATCGTTAGGTGTTGGATGTCTAAACTCTGACCCTCATCGTTAGGTGTTGGATGTCTAAACTCTGACCCTCATCGTTAGGTGTTGGATGTCTAAACTCTGACCTTCATCATTAGGTGTTAGATGTCTAAACTCTGACCTTCATCATTAGGTGTTGGATGTCTAAACTCTGACCTTCATCGTTAGGTGTTGGATGTCTAAACTCTGACTCATCGTTAGGTGTTGGATGTCTAAACTCTGACTCATCGTTAGGTGTCGGATGTCTAAACTCTGACCCTCATCGTTAGGTGTTGGATGTCTAAATTCTAACTCTCATCGTTAGGTGTTGGATGTCTAAACTCTGACTCATCGTTAGGTGTTGGATGTCTAAACTCTGACCCTCATCGTTAGGTGTTGGATGTCTAAACTCTGACTCATCGTTAGGTGTTGGATGTCTAAACTCTGACCTTCATCGTTAGGTGTTGGATGTCTAAACCCTTACTCATCGTTAGGTGTTGGATGTCTAAACTCTGACTCATCGTTAGGTGTTGGATGTCTAAACTCTGACTCATCGTTAGGTGTTGGATGTCTAAACTCTGACTCATCGTTAGGTGTTGGATGTCTAAACTCTGACCCTCATCATTAGGTGTTGGATGTCTAAACTCTGACCCTCATCGTTAGGTGTTGGATGTCTAAACTCTGACCCTCATCGTTGGGTGTTGGATGTCTAAACTCTGACCCTCATCGTTAGGTGTTGGATGTCTAAACTCTGACCCTCATCGTTAGGTGTTGGATGTCTAAACTCTGACCCTCATCGTTAGGTGTTGGATGTCTAAACTCTGACCCTCATCGTTAGGTGTTGGATGTCTAAACTCTGACTCATCGTTAGGTGTTGGATGTCTAAACTCTGACTCATCGTTAGGTGTTGGATGTCTAAACTCTGACCCTCATCGTTAGGTGTTGGATGTCTAAACTCTGACTCATCATTAGGTGTTGGATGTCTAAACTCTGACTCATCGTTAGGTGTTGGATGTCTAAACTCTGACCCTCATCGTTAGGTGTTGGATGTCTAAACTCTGACTCATCGTTAGGTGTTGGATGTCTAAACTCTGACTCATCGTTAGGTGTTGGATGTCTAAACTCTGACCCTCATCGTTAGGTGTTGGATGTCTAAACTCTGACTCATCATTAGGTGTTGGATGTCTAAACTCTGACTCATCGTTAGGTGTTGGATGTCTAAACTCTAACCCTCATCGTTAGGTGTTGGATGTCTAAACTCTGACTCATCGTTAGGTGTTGGATGTCTAAACTCTGACCCTCATCGTTAGGTGTTGGATGTCTAAACTCTAACCCTCATCGTTAGGTGTTGGATGTCTAAACTCTGACTCATCGTTAGGTGTTGGATGTCTAAACTCTGACTCATCATTAGGTGTTGGATGTCTAAACTCTGACCCTCATCGTTAGGTGTTGGATGTCTAAACTCTAACCCTCATCGTTAGGTGTTGGATGTCTAAACTCTGACTCATCGTTAGGTGTTGGATGTCTAAACTCTGACTCATCGTTAGGTGTTGGATGTCTAAACTCTAACCCTCATCGTTAGGTGTTGGATGTCTAAACTCTGACCCTCATCGTTAGGTGTTGGATGTCTAAACTCTGACTCATCATTAGGTGTTGGATGTCTAAACTCTAACCCTCATCGTTAGGTGTTGGATGTCTAAACTCTGACTCATCGTTAGGTGTTGGATGTCTAAACTCTGACCCTCATCGTTAGGTGTTGGATGTCTAAACTCTGACCCTCATCGTTAGGTGTTGGATGTCTAAACTCTGACCCTCATCGTTAGGTGTTGGATGTCTAAACTCTGACCCTCATCGTTAGGTGTTGGATGTCTAAACTCTGACCCTCATCGTTAGGTGTTGGATGTCTAAACTCTGACCCTCATCGTTAGACATTTACATTTACATTTTAGTCATTTAGCAGACGCCCTTATCCAGAGCGACTTACAGTTAGTGAATACATTTTTTTTTTTTTTATACTGGCCCCCCGTGGGAATCGAACCCACAACCCTGGCGTTGCAAACGCCATGCTCTATCAACTGAGCTACATCCCTGCCGGCCATTCCCTCCCCTACCCTGGACGACGCTGGGCCAATTGTGCGCCGCCCATGAGTCTCCCGGTCGCGGCCGGCTGCGACAGAGCCTGGATTCGAACCAGGATCTCTAGTGGCACAGTTAGCACTGCGAAGCAGTGCCTTAGACCACTGCGCCACTCAGGAGAGGTGTTGGATGTCTAAACTCTGACTCATCGTTAGGTGTTGGATGTCTAAACTCTAACCCTCATCGTTAGGTGTTGGATGTCTAAACTCTGACTCATCGTTAGGTGTTGGATGTCTAAACTCTGACCTTCATCGTTAGGTGTTGGATGTCTAAACTCTGACTCATCGTTAGGTGTTGGATGTCTAAACTCTGACTCATCGTTAGGTGTTGGATGTCTAAACTCTGACTCATCGTTAGGTGTTGGATGTCTAAACTCTGACCCTCATCGTTAGGTGTTGGATGTCTAAACTCTGACCCTCATCGTTAGGTGTTGGATGTCTAAACTCTGACTCATCGTTAGGTGTTGGATGTCTAAACTCTGACCTTCATCGTTAGGTGTTGGATGTCTAAACTCTGACTCATCGTTAGGTGTTGGATGTCTAAACTCTGACTCATCGTTAGGTGTTGGATGTCTAAACTCTGACTCATCGTTAGGTGTTGGATGTCTAAACTCTGACCCTCATCGTTAGGTGTTGGATGTCTAAACTCTGACTCATCGTTAGGTGTTGGATGTCTAAACTCTGACCCTCATCGTTAGGTGTTGGATGTCTAAACTCTGACTCATCGTTAGTGTTGGATGTCTAAACTCTGACTCATCGTTAGGTGTTGGATGTCTAAACTCTGACCCTCATCGTTAGGTGTTGGATGTCCAAACTCTGACTCATCGTTAGGTGTTGGATGTCTAAACTCTGACTCATCGTTAGGTGTTGGATGTCTAAACTCTGACCCTCATCGTTAGGGTGTTGGATGTCTAAACTCTGACTCATCGTTAGGGTGTTGGATGTCTAAACTCTGACTCATCGTTAGGTGTTGGATGTCTAAACTCTGACCCTCATCGTTAGGTGTTGGATGTCTAAACTCTGACCCTCATCGTTAGGTGTTGGATGTCTAAACTCTGACCCTCATCATTATGTGTTGGATGTCTAAACTCTAACCCTCATCGTTAGGTGTTGGATGTCTAAACTCTGACTCATCGTTAGGTGTTGGATATCTCAACTCTAACCCTCATCGTTAGGTGTTGGATGTCTAAACTCTGACCCTCATCGTTAGGTGTTGGATGTCTAAACTCTGACTCATCGTTAGGTGTTGGATGTCTAAACTCTAACCCTCATCGTTAGGTGTTGGATGTCTAAACTCTGACTCATCGTTAGGTGTTGGATGTCTAAACTCTAACCCTCATCGTTAGGTGTTGGATGTCTAAACTCTAACCCTCATCGTTAGGTGTTGGATGTCTAAACTCTGACTCATCGTTAGGTGTTGGATGTCTAAACTCTGACCCTCATCGTTAGGTGTTGGATGTCTAAACTCTGACCCTCATCGTTAGGTGTTGGATGTCTAAACTCTGACTCATCGTTAGGTGTTGGATGTCTAAACTCTGACCCTCATCGTTAGGTGTTGGATGTCTAAACTCTGACTCATCGTTAGGTGTTGGATGTCTAAACTCTGACTCATCGTTAGGTGTTGGATGTCTAAACTCTGACCCTCATCGTTAGGTGTTGGATGTCTAAACTCTGACCCTCATCGTTAGGTGTTGGATGTCTAAACTCTGACTCATCGTTAGGTGTTGGATGTCTAAACTCTGACCCTCATCGTTAGGTGTTGGATGTCTAAACTCTGACCCTCATCGTTAGGTGTTGGATGTCTAAACTCTGACCCTCATCGTTAGGTGTTGGATGTCTAAACTCTAACCCTCATCGTTAGGTGTTGGATGTCTAAACTCTGACTAATCGTTAGGTGTTGGATATCTAAACTCTGACCCTCATCGTTAGGTGTTGGATGTCTAAACTCTGACCCTCATCGTTAGGTGTTGGATGTCTAAACTCTGACCCTCATCGTTAGGTGTTGGATGTCTAAACTCTGACCCTCATCGTTAGGTGTTGGATGTCTAAACTCTGACCCTCATCGTTAGGTGTTGGATGTCTAAACTCTGACCCTCATCGTTAGGTGTTGGATGTGGGCAATTCCATGGAATGATGGTTTGTGCTGTTTGTGCCGTCATTCTGTTACCAAACTTTGTATCTGCACTCTTCTTCAAGTAAATGTGTTTTTGTAAAACGTTCAGTGGAAATTGTTAAAAGTAGTCATTTTGTATAGAGTTGTATGGTTTGTTTAACTTTACAATCATTGGTTGAGATGAGCGGCTGCTGGGTCATGATATGTTTCAGCGACTGCTCTACTCTACTCTACTCTACTCTACAGTTGTGGTCAAAAGTTTTGAGAAGGACACAAATACTAATTTTCACAAAGTCTGCTGCCTCAGTTTTGGCAATTTGTATATATTCCAGAATGTCATGAAGAGTTATCAGATGAATTGCAAAGTCCCTCTTTGCCATGAAAATGAACTTAATCCCCAAAAAACAATTCCACTGCATTTCAGCCCTGCCACAAAAGGACCAGCTGCCATCATGTCAGTGATTCTCTCGTTAACACAGGTGAGAGTGTTGACGAGGACAGGGCTGGAGATCACTCTGTCATGCTGATTGAGTTAGAATAACAGTCTGGAAGCTTTAAAATGAGGGTGGTGCTTGAAATCATTGTTCTTCCTCTGTTAACCATTGTTACCTGCAAGGAAACACGTGCTGTCATCATTGCTTTGCACAATAAGGTCTTCACAGGCAAGGATATTGCTGCTAGTAAGATTGCACCTAAATCAACCATTTATCGGATCATCAAGAACTTCAAGGAGAGAGGTTCAATTGTTGTGAAGAAGGCGTCAGGGCACCCAAGAAAGTCCAGCAAGCGCCAGGACCGTCTCCTAAAGTTGATTCAGCTGCGGGATCGGGGCACCACCAGAGCAGAGCTTGCTCAGGAATGGCAGCAGGCAGGTGTGAGTGCATCTGCACGCACAGTGAGGCAAAGACTTTTGGAGGATGGCCTGGTGTCAAGAAGGGCAGCAAAGAAGCCACTTCTCTCCAGGAAAAACATCAGGGACAGACTGATATTCTGCAAAAGGTACAGGGATTGGACTGCTGAGGACTGGGGTAAAGTCATTTTCTCTGATGAATCCCCTTTCCGATTGTTTGGGGCAACCTGGAAAACACCTTGTCCGGAGAAGACAAGGTGAGCGCTACCATCAGTCCTGTGTCATGCCAACAGTAAAGCATCCTGAGACCATTCATGTGTGGGGTTGCTTCTCAGCCAAGGGAGTGGGCTCACTCACAATTTTGCCTAAGAACACAGCCATGAATAAAGAATGGTACCAACACATCCTCCGAGAGCAACTTCTCCCAACCATCCAAGAACAGTTTGGTGACGACCAATGCCTTTTCCAGCATGATGGAGCACCTTGCCATAAGGCAAAAGTGATAACTAAGTGGCTCGGGGAACAAAACATCAACATTTTGGGTCCATGGCCAGGAAACTCCCCAGACCTTAATCCCATTGAGAACTTGTGGTCGATCCTCAAGAGGCAGGTGGACAAACGACAAAACCCACAAATTCTGACAAACACCAAGCATTGATTATGCAAGAATGGGCTCCCATCAGTCAGGATGTGGCCCAGAAGTTAACTGACAGCATGCCAGTGCGGACTGCAGAGGTCTTGAAAAAGAAGGGTCAACACAAAAAATATTGACTCTTTGCATAAACTTAATGTAATTGTCAATAAAAGCCTTTGACACTTATGGAATGCTTGTAATTATACTTCAGTATACCATAGTAACATCTGACAAAAAGCAGCGAACTTTGTGAAGACCAATACTTGTGTCATTCTTAAAAACTTTTGACCACGACTGTACTGACACTAGGGCAGGAGCCCTAGTGGTGGAGAGATGTAGGAAACATTTTTACTCATTTATTGAGTGGTGGGGATACGTGTTATGTTGTACTGTGTGTATTGTAGGAAGTAAAGAAATGGTTACTTTTGATCCAAGAGTGAAGTGTGTAGGTAATTCAGATACAATTTTAACCTTTACTTTTGAAAAGCAAGCAGAATAAAATATGGATGAAACACTTGGTAAAACAGTCATTGGTCAATATAAAAAATATGGGGTCATAGGTCATAAGAAACACACACACATGCCCCCTTCAGACCCGTCCACACACACACACTGATACACACACTAACCATGTTTCCATCCACAGTTTTAATTTGAGTAAAGTCATACAGTATAAGAAAAATCATGACAGCTGTGATGGAAACAGGAAGTTTAGGTACAATTTTATAAATGCCGACAGATCATTTGTTCATTCGACATGGTGGGATCTTTTTGTGTCGATAACGTTAATTATGCGAGAAATGTTGGTGGAAACGCCTTTATGCGCCTTTATTGATATAATAACCATCATATCGAAGTAAACTTGGAGTCACGGGATGACATGTTGTGTGGTCCTCCCACTACGACTCGGGAAAGCATGCAGTTTATTAGGCTACAGATGAAATAAGTTATGATGAACTTCACAGGGTGGTGAAAGTGCAACTTGACTGTCATTTCCAATAAATGTTGAGGGTCTTATGATGATCGATGCTTGACTGCCGTTTGACAAATACTAATATTCTGGCTCTTATCCATAATAATCATGTAGACTGTATCTGCAGCTGTTGGCTAGAGCACACGTGCCAAGACCAGACTAGGCACATTTGCTATTCAAGGCAACAGTTTTTGTGAAAAAACTATCGGCAGAGTTGAAAATGCGATTTAAACACATTGAACATTAGATTGTAATTCGGTACATGAAAACTTAAGTGAAAAGGTACATTTTGTGTACACTACGTCATCACACACTGAAGTCCGTTTGGTGGAAACACCACTGGTGGGAAAATGCGCATATTTTTTAAAATGCAGATTTTAGAATATTCACATGAAAATCTGTCGCTAAAGGAGCTGATTTGTTGGAGTTGATTTCTTATCAGAAAGATTCCAGATCAAGTCATTGATACTTCTCTTTAAGATAAATACCCTTAGAACCTTTTCCACTGCATTAGGATTCCACTAAAGTGTCTCCTGTCTCTCCTGTCTGACCTTGAGGTCCAACACACTGTGATGCCCATAGAAACACACACACACACACACAAACACACACACACACACACACACACACACACACACACACACACACACACACACACACCAAACACATACACACACACACCAAACACATACACACACACACCAAACACATATGCACACACACCAAACACATACAAACACATACACAAACCAAACACACACACACCAAACACACACACACACACACTGCTCAATAGACCCAGGGAGGTGACGTCTCCTCTCCTCTCCCTACAAAATCAACTGGCAGAATTATTGATATGTTTCCACAACAATTCTGGGTTTATTTATCCCTTCAACCAGACAGGAGAGAGAGATTAAAAGGCAAAGGAACATGTCAATGTTATAGGGGTCAGAGCCAGATTTACAGGCTGCATCCCAAATGGCACCCTGTCTACTCCCTATAAAGTGCACTACTTTTGACAAGTGCCTATAGGTTATAGCTCTGACTGAGTAATTTCCATTCGCCAACAGACAAAGGATCCCTACTGGTCAAAAGTAGTGCACTATATAGGGAATATGGTGCCATTTGGGACTGCATATTCTGACTGACAGGAGAGGAGAGGAGAGGAGAGGAGAGGAGAGGAGAGGAGAGGAGAGGAGAGGAGAGGAGAGGAGAGGAGAGGAGGAAGCTAGCTAGTTAATTATCTTAATTAAGTGTTGTAAAAGATATAGCTGAAGACATAAAGATAGAGGCTACTGGGGGCCATGTTGGATCCATGTTGATATGGATGAAGACATAAAGATAGAAGCTACCGGGGGCCATGTTGGCTCCATGTTGCTATGGATGAATACATAAAGATAGAAGCTACTGGGGGGCCATGTTGGATCCATGTTGCTATAGATGAATACATAAAGATAGAAGCTACTGGGGGGCCATGTTGGATCCATGTTGCTATAGATGAATACATAAAGATAGAAGCTACTGGGGGCCATGTTGGCTCCATGTTGATATAGATGAAGACATAAAGATAGAAGCTACTGGGGGCCATGTTGAATCCATGTTGCTATAGATGAGTACATAAAGATAGAAGCTACTGGGGGGCCATGTTGGATCCATGTTGCTATAGATGAATACATAAAGATAGAAGCTACTGGGGGGCCATGTTGGATCCGTGTTGCTATACATGAATACATAAAGATAGAAGCTATTGTGGGCCATGTTGGCTCCATGTTGCTATGGATGAATACATGAAGATAGAAGCTACTGGGAGGCCATGTTGGCTCCATGTTGCTATAGATGAAGACATAAAGATAGAAGCTACTGGGGGCCATGTTGGATCCATGTTGCTATAGATGAATACATAAAGATAGAAGCTACTGGGGGCCATGTTGGCTCCATGTTGATATAGATGAAGACATAAAGATAGAAGCTACTGGGGGCCATGTTGAATCCATGTTGCTATAGATGAGTACATAAAGATAGAAGCTACTGGGGGGCCATGATGGCTCCATGCTGCTATAGATGAATACATAAAGATAGAAGCTACTGGGGGGCCATGTTGAATCCATGTTGCTATAGATGAGTACATAAAGATAGAAGCTACTGGGGGCCATGTTGGATCCATGTTGCTATAGATGAGTACATAAAGATAGAAGCTACTGGGGGGCCATGATGGCTCCATGCTGCTATAGATGAATACATAAAGATAGAAGCTACTGGGGGGCCATGTTGAATCCATGTTGCTATAGATGAAGACATAAAGATAGAAGCTACTGGGGGCCATGTTGAATCCATGTTGCTATAGATGAGTACATAAAGATAGAAGCTACTGTGGGCCATGTTGGCTCCATGTTGCTATGGATGAATACATAAAGATAGAAGCTACTGGGAGGCCATGTTGGCTCCATGTTGCTATAGATGAATACATAAAGATAGAAGCTACTGGGGGGCCATGTTGGCTCCATGTTGCTATAGATGAGTACATAAAGATAGAAGCTACTGGGGGCCATGTTGGCTCCATGTTGCTATAGATGAATACATAAAGATAGAAGCTACTGGGGGGCCATGTTGGCTCCATGTTGCTATAGATGAGTACATAAAGATAGAAGCTACTGGGGCCATGTTGGCTCCATGTTGCTATAGATGAATACATAAAGATAGAAGCTACTGGGGGGCCATGTTGGCTCCATGTTGCTATAGATGAGTACATAAAGATAGAAGCTACTGGGGGCCATGTTGGCTCCATGTTGCTATAGATGAATACATAAAGATAGAAGCTACTGGGGGGCCATGTTGGCTCCATGTTGCTATAGATGAGTACATAAAGTTAGAAGCTACTGGGGGGCCATATTGGCTCTATGTTGGCTCCACTAAACAGGGCTGAAATGGGAAAACACCTTCACAATATTTGCAGCGGTGCTTCTCTAAGCATCCCGTATTGTCTTTGCACTGTTTTAACCTCCATGTTCTACAGTATGCTGTGTTGTGTGTCTCATTGTAACTATATGTATGCAGCTCTTGGCCAGAGCTCACTTGGAAAATACATTTAAATATCAGTGTGACTTCTCTGGTTAAATGAAGGATGGATAAATACTAATAATACAATAAAAGATGACAGCTAAATTGTATTCAGATGTAAAGTAAACTGTGCCTGTAACTGTAACAGAATATACTGTTACTGTATTATTCACTGGCATTACCTGAATATTACTGTGTGTGTGTGTGTGTGTGTGTGTGTGTGTGTGTGTGTGTGTGTGTCCTCCCCAGGTTTCTGGCTGGATTTTGGTTATAGGTGTTCCGTTCTGCAGAGACTCTGTGTTAGGGTTGAACGAGGTTAAAGGTGGTCCGTTCTGCAGAGACTCTGTGTTAGGGTTGAACGAGGTTAAAGGTGGTCCGTTCTGCAGATACTCTGTGTTAGGGTTGAACGAGGTTAAAGGTGGTCCGTTCTGCAGATACTCTGTGTTAGGGTTGAACGAGGTTAAAGGTGGTCCGTTCTGCAGATACTCTGTGTTAGGGTTGAACGAGGTTAAAGGTGGTCCGTTCTGCAGAGACTCTGCATTAGGGTTGAACTAGATTAAAGGCCTGGAGTGTTTGTGTATTGTACAGACACACATACACAGCTACTGTGCCTTCAGAAAGTATAAACACCTCTTGACTTTTTCCACATTTTGTTGTGTTACAGCCTGAATTTAAAATGGATTACATTGAGATGTTGTGTCACTGGTCTACACACAATACCCCATAATGTCAAAGTGGAATGATGTTTTTTCGAAATTTTTACAAGTTAATTACCAAATGAAAAGTTGAAATGTCTTGATTCTAAATATTCAACCCCTTTCTTATGGCAAGCCTAAATAAGTTCAGGACAAAAACTTTGCTGAACAAGCACATAATATGTTGCATGGACATACTGTGTGTGCAATAATAGTGGTTAACATTATTTTTGAATGACTACCTCATCTCTGTACCCACATACAATCATCTGAAAGGTATCTCAGTCGTGCAGTGAATTTCAAACACAGATTCAACCACAAAGACCAGGGAGGTTTTCCAATGCCTCGCAAAGAAGGGCACTGATTGGTAGATGGGTAAAACAATTAAATAAAGCAGACATTGAATATCCCTTTGAACATGGTGAAGTTATTAATTACACTTTGGATGGTGTATCAATACATCCAGTCACTACAAGATACAGGCGTCCTTCCTACCAGTTGCCAGAGAGGAAGGAAACCGCTCAGGGATTTCATTATGAGGCCATTTGTGACTTTAAAACAGTTACGGAATTCAATGGTTGTGTTAGGAGAAATCTGAGGATGGATCAACAACATTGTAGTATTCCACAATACTAAACTAATTGACAGAGTTAAAAGAAGGAAGCCTGTACAGAATAAAAATATTCCAAAACATGCATCCTGTTTCAACAAGACACTACAGTAATACTGCAAAGATTGTGGCAAAGCAATACACCTTTTGTCCTGAATATAAAGTGTTATGTTTGGGGCAAATCCGATACAACACATTACTGAATACCACTCTCCTAGAGTACACCTGGTTCAGTCTGCTTTCCACCTGTCACGCCCTGGCTCTGGGGACTCTTAAATGTTGAGCCAGGGTGTGGATTTTTCTATGTTTAGTTTTCTATGTTTTTTGTTCTAGATCGTTTAGATCTATGTTGGCCAGCTGTAGCTCGTTGTCTCTGATTGGGGTCCATACTTAGGCAGCCTGTTGGCACCAGTTAGTTTGTGGGATCTTGTTCCGTAAAGGTTTGTGTTGTTGTAACCTCAGGACTTCACGTATCGTTCGTTTTGTTGTTTTGTGAGTGTGTTGTGTACTAAATAAAATGTACGCTTATCACGCTGCGCCTTGGTTCCACGAGTCATCAGTCAACGTTCGTGACAGAAGATCCCACCAGAAAAGGACCAAGCAGTGTGTCCAGGAACAGACAGCCTGGACTTGGGAGGAGATCCTGGACAGGAAGGGATCCTGGACTTGGGAAGAGATTCAGGCCGGAATGGATCGCCGTCCTTGGGAGGAGACTGTGGAGGCGCGCTACAGAGAGGAGCAGCGGCATCGCAGAGGGTACCGGCCGAGGAGGAAGCCCGAGAGACAGCCCCAAGAAAATTTGGGGGGGGGGCTAAAAGGGTGGTTGGCGCAGCCTAGAGTTAGAGCAGAGCCAACTCCCCATACTCAGGCTAGGAAGCGTGAGACTGGGCAGGCTGTGTGTTATGCGGAGCCACGTACTGTGCCGCGAGTGTTCCGGCACAGTCCTGTACGTCCGGTGCTAGCACCACGCACGTGTCGTGCTAAGATGGGCATGCAGCCAGGACGGGGTGTGCCGGCTCAATGCTCGTGGCCTCCAGTACGCCTCCTCGGTCCCGTATATCCTGCGCCAGTGCCACGTGCTGTAGCGCCAGTACGAGTGCACAGCCCTGTACGTCCTGTGCTGATGCCTCACACATATTGTGTGGAAATAGGCATTCAGCCAGGACGGGTTGTGTCAGCTCTCCGCTCCAGACCTCCAGTCCTCCTCCACAGTCCGGCCCGGCCCATTCCGGCTCCCCGCACCAGGCCAGTGGTGCGTGTTCCCAGTCCAGCCCGGCCTGTTCCTGCTCCCCGCACAAGCCTGTGGTGCGTGTTCCCAGTCCAGCCCGGCCTGTTCCTGTCCCTCGCACCAAGCCAGTGGTGCGTGTCGCCAGCCCAGTCCGGCCTGTTCCTGCTCCCCGCACCAAGCCTGTGGTGCGCGTCGCCAGCCCGCTCCGGCCTGTTCCTGCTCCCCGCACCAAGCCAGTGGTGCGCGTCGCCAGCCCGGTCCGGCCTGTTCCTGCTCCCCGCACCAAGCCTGTGGTGCGCGTCGCCAGCCCGCTCCGGCCTGTTCCTGCTCCCCGCACCAAGCCAGTGGTGCGCGTCGCCAGCCCGGTCCGGCCTGTTCCTGCTCCCCGCACCAAGCCTGTGGTGCGCGTTGTCAGCCCTGTCACGCCCTGGCTCTGGGGACTCTTAAATGTTGAGCCAGGGTGTGGATTTTTCTATGTTTAGTTTTCTATGTTTTTTGTTCTAGATCGTTTAGATCTATGTTGGCCAGGGTGGTTCCCAATCAGAGGCAGCTGTAGCTCGTTGTCTCTGATTGGGGACCATACTTAGGCAGCCTGTTGGCACCAGTTAGTTTGTGGGATCTTGTTCCGTAAAGGTTTGTGTTGTTGTAACCTCAGGACTTCACGTATCGTTCGTTTTGTTGTTTTGTGAGTGTGTTGTGTACTAAATAAAATGTACGCTTATCACGCTGCGCCTTGGTTCCACGAGTCATCAGTCAACGTTCGTGACACCACCAGACACTGGGAGATGAATTCACCTCTATGCAGGACAATAACCTAAAATGCAAGGCCAAATCTACGCTGAAGTTGTTTACCAAAAAGACAGTGAATGTTCCTGAGTGGCCGAGTTACAGTTTTGACTTAAATCTACTTTGAAATCTATGGCAAGACCTGAAAATGGTTGTCTAGCAACGATCAACAACCAACTTGACAGAGCTTGAAGAATTTTGAAAAGAATAACGGGCAAATATTGTACAATCCAGGTGTGCTAAGCTCTTAGAGACTTACCCAGAAAGGTTCACAGCTGAAATCACTGTCAAAGGTGATTCTAGCATGTATTGACTCAGGGGGTTGAATACTGATTCTAGCATGTATTGACTCAGGGGGTTGAATACTGATTCTAACATGTATTGACTCAGGGGGTTGAATACTTATACAGTATATTAGTGGTTTATTTTTCATATAAACAGAACCAGTAAAAAGTTTGGACACACCTACTCATTCCAGGGCTTAACTTAATTTTTACTATTTTCTACATTGTAGAATAATACAGCTTTTCCTTCACTCTGCGGTCCGACTCATCCCAAACCATCTCAATTGGGTTGAGGTCGGGGGATTGTGGAGGCCAGGTCATCTGATGCAGCACTCCATCACTCTCCTTCTTGGTAGAATAGCCCTTACACAGCCTAGAGGTGTATTGGGTCATTGTCCTGTTGAAAAACAAATGATAGTCCCACTAAGCCCAAACCAGATGGGATGGCATATCACTGCAGAATGCTGTGGTAGCCATGCTGGTTAAGTGTGCCTTGAATTCTAAATAAATCACTGACAGTGTCACCAGCAAAGCACTCCCACACCATAACACCTCCTCCTCCATGCTTTATGGTGGGAAATACACATGCGGAGATCTTCCGTTCACCCACACCACGTCTCACAAAGAGACGGCGGTTAGAACCAAAAATCTCAAATTTGGATTCCAGACCAAAGGACAAATTTATACCGGTCTAATGTCCATAGCTCGTGTTTCTTGGACCAAGCAAGTCTCTTCTTCTTATTGGTGTCCTTTAGTAGTGGTTTCTTTGCAGCAATTCGAACATGAAGGCCTGATTCACACAGTCTCCTCTGAACAGTTGATGATGAGATGTGTCTGTTACCCCCCCTACCTTGTCACAACACAATTGATTGGCTCAAACGCATTAAGAAGGAAATAAATTCCACAAATTAACTTTTAAAAAGGCACACCTGTTAATTTAAACGCATTCCAGGTGACTACCTCATGAAGCTGGTTGAGAGAATGCCAAGAGTGTGCAAAGCTGTCATCAAGTCAAAGGGTGGCTATTTGAAGAATCTCAAATATAAAATATATTTCATTTGTTTAACACTTTTTTGGTTTGTACATGATTCCATATGTGTTATTTCATAGTTTGATGTCTTCACTATTATTCTACAATGTAGAAAATAGTAAAAATAAAGAAAAACCTTGAATGAGTAGGTGTGTCCAAACTTTTGACTGGTAGTGTATATATTTTACAAATGTTAGAATTTTTCTTCCACTTTGACATTAGGCTCTACACTCTGCTCTGCTCTGCTCTACTCTACTCTACTCTACTCTGCTCTACTCCACCTACCGCTCTACTCTACTCACCCCACTCTGCCCACCTCACACTGCGCCACTCTGCTCCACTCTACCACTCTGCTCCCACTCACACCGCGCCACTCTGCCCCACTCTACCTCCACCTGCTCCACCCACACCGCGCCACCCTGCCCCACCTACTCTACTTCACTCTTCCCTACTCCACCTGCTCTGCCCCACCTACCTACTCACTCTACACTCTACTCTGCTCTACTCTACACTCTACTCTGCTCTACACTACTCTGCTCTAATCTACTCTATTCTGCTCTACTCTACTCTACTCTACACTACTCTACTACAGTGGGGGAAAAAAGTATTTAGTCAGCCACCAATTGTGCAAGTTCTCCCACTTAAAAAGATGAGAGAGGCCTGTAATTTTCATCATAGGTACATGTCAACTATGACTGACAAATTGAGATTTTTTTTTCCAGAAAATCACATTGTAGGATTTTTAATGAATTTATTTGCAAATTATGGTGGAAAATAAGTATTTGGTCACCTACAAACAAGCAAGATTTCTGGCTCTCACAGACCTGTAACTTCTTCTTTAAGAGGCTCCTCTGTCCTCCACTCGCTACCTGTATTAATGGCACCTGTTTGAACTTGTTATCAGTATAAAAGACACCTGTCCACAACCTCAAACAGTCACACTCCAAACTCCACTATGGCCAAGACCAAAGAGCTGTCAAAGGACACCAGAAACAAAAATTGTAGACCTGCACCAGGCTGGGAAGACTGAATCTGCAATAGGTAAGCAGCTTGGTTTGAAGAAATCAACTGTGGGAGCAATTATTAGGAAATGGAAGACATACAAGACCACTGATAATCTCCCCGATCTGGGGCTCCACGCAAGATCTCACCCCGTGGGGTCAAAATGATCACAAGAACGGTGAGCAAAAAATCCCAGAACCACACGGGGGGACCTAGTGAATGACCTGCAGAGAGCTGGGACCAAAGTAACAAAGCCTACCACCAGCAACACACTACGCCCGCCAGGGACTCAAACCTGCAGTGCCAGACGTGTCCTGCTTAAGCCAGTACATGTCCAGGCCCGCCTGAAGTTTCCTAGAGTGCATTTGGATGATCCAGAAGAGGATTGGGAGAATGTCATATGGTCAGATGAAACCAATATAGAACTTTTTGGTAAAAACTCAACTCGCCGTGTTTGGAGGACAAAGAATGCTGAGTTGCATCCAAAGAACACCATACCTACTGTGAAGCATGGGGGTGGAAACATCATGCTTTGGGGGCTGTTTTTCTGCAAAGGGACCAGGACGACTGATCCGTGTAAAGGAAAGAATGAATGGGGCCATGTATCGGGAGATTTTGAGTGAAAACCCTCCTTCCATCAGCAAGGGCATTGGAAGATGAAACAGGGCTGGGTCTTTCAGCATGACAATGATCCCAAACACACCACCCGGCAACGAAGGAGTGGCTTCGTAAGAAGCATTTCAAGGTCCTGGAGTGACCCAGCCAGTTCCGGATCTCAACCCCATAGAAAATCTTTGGAGGGAGTTGAAAGTCCGTGTTGCCCAGCGACAGCCCCAAATTCATCACTGCTCTAGAGGAGATCTGCATGGAGGAATGGGCCAAAATACCAGCAACAGTGTGTGAAAACCTTGTGAAGACTTACAGAAAACGTTTGACCTGTGTCATTACCAACAAAGGGTATATAACAAAGTATTGAGAAACTTTTGTTATTGACCAAATACTTATTTTCCACCATAATTTGCAAATAAATTCATTAAAAATCCTACAATGTGATTTTCTGGAGAAAAAAATTATCATTTTGTCTGTCATAGTTGACGTGTACCTATGATGAAAATTACAGGCCTCTCTCATCTTTTTAAGTGGGAGAACTTGCACAATTGGTGGCTGACTAAATACTTTTTTCCCCCACTGTATACTCTGCATAGATGTTTCCACAGTGTTTTAGGTTAGAGTGAGTCATTCGCATTCACTACCAGACAAAGTGCTACATCCCAAATAGCACCATATTCCCTTTGTTGTTCACTACTTATGACCAGGGCTCATAGTGCTCTTAGGGCTCTGGTCAGAAGTAATGCACTACATATGTAATAGGATGTGATTTGGTTATAGCTCAGAGTGACTCAGCTACATTATCAAACAATGCATCCTAAATGGCACCCTATTCCCTATACAGGCCCTGGTCAATAGGAAATCACTATAAAGTGAATAGTGTGCCATTTGAGACGCAGCCTAAGAGAGTAAAGGTCAACAAGCGTGGGACATTGCTTTCCACAGCAGCCCTTTCATTACACATCAACTGTCCTCTCCCTGCTAAATAGGATTATTTAAATGTTTGCCATATTTGCTGCTAGCGAGGCTGCCTGCTACTGCTGCTGCTGGTGGTGCTTTGTGGGGGTTTTATTCAAGGTAAAGTGGGAGAGAAAATAATACTCAAATGTTTTTGGTGGGGGGGTTCTGTATTATGACAGCCAGATAACTTATTTTTATTTTTAAAATATGTTTAGATACTTATGATGATGTCCGTGTTGACAGTTAGTATATTTATGAT
>NW_025538222.1:0-21804 GCF_020615455.1 Coregonus clupeaformis | reverse complement strand
AAGTCATCTAACCTACACTAGGCTACTTGTTTTAAATCAGACAAACCATTTCTGTTCATGAAGGTCATCTAGCCTACACTAGGCTACTTGTTTTAAATCAGACAAACCATTTCTGTTCATGAAGGTCATCTAGCCTACACTAGGCAATATTCAAAGTAAATAACATAGAAAAGCACTACCAATAGATGATGTACAGTTGAAGCCGGAAGTTTACATACACTTGGGTTGGAGTCATTAAAACTCGTTTTTCAACCACTCCACAAATTTCTTTTTAACAAACTATAGTTTTGGCTAGTTGGTTAGGACGTCTACTTTGTGCATGACACAAGTAATTTTTCCAACAATTGTTTACAGACAGATTATTTCACTTATAATTCACTGTATCACAATTCCAGTGGGTTAGAAGTTTACATACACTAAGTTGACTGTGCCTTTAAACAGCTTGGAAAATTCCAGAAAATGATGTCATGGCTTTAGAAGCTTCTGATAGGCTAATTGACATAATTTGAGTCAATTAGAGGTGTACCTGTGGATGTATTTCAAGGCCTACCTTCAAACTCAGTGCCTCTTTGCTTGACATCATGGGAAAATCTAAACAAATCAGCCAAAACCTCAGAAAATAATTGTAGACCTCCACAAGTCTGGTTCATCCTTGGGAGCAATTTCCAAACGCCTGAAGGTACCACGTTCATCTGTACAAACAATAGTACGCAAGTATAAACACCATGGGACCACGCAGCCGTCATTCCGCTCAGGAAGGAGACGCCTTCTGTCTCCTAGAGATGAACGTACTTTGGTGAGAAAAGTGCAAATCAATCCCAGAACCACAGCAAAGGACCCTGTGAAGATGCTGGAGGAAACGGGTACAAAAGTATCTATATCCACAGTAAAACGAGTCCTATATCGACATAACCTGAAAAGCCGCTCAGCAAGGAAGAAGCCACTGCTCCAAAACCGCAATAAAAAACCCAGACTACGGTTTGAAACTGCACATGGGGACAAAGATCGTACTTTTTTGAGAAATGTCCTCTGGTCTGATGAAACAAAAATAGAACTGTTTGGCCATAATGACCATCGTTATGTTCGGAGGAAAAACGGGGAGGCTTGCAAGCTAAAGAACACCATCCCACCCGTGAAGCACGGGGGTGGCAGCATCATGCTGTGGGGGTGCTTTGCTGCAGGAGGGACTGGTGCACTTCACAAAATAGATGGCATCATGAGGAAGGAAAATTATGTGGATATATTGAAGCAACATCTCAAGACATCAGTCAAGAAGTTAAAGCTTGGTGACAAATGGGTCTTCCAAATGGACAATGACCCCAAGCATACTTCCAAAGTTGTGGCAAAATGGCTTAAGGAAACCAAAGTCAAGGTATTGGAGTGGCCATCACAAAGTCCTGACCTCAATCCTATAGAACATTTGTGGGTAGAATTGAAAAGGCGTGTGCGAGCAAGGAGGCCTACAAACCTGACTCAGTTACACCAGCTCTGTCAGAAGGAATGGGCCAAAATTCACCCAACTTATTGTGGGAAGCTTGTGGAAGGCTACCCGACACGTTTGACCCAAGTTAAACAATTTAAAGGCAATGCTACCAAATACTAATTGAGTGTATGTAAACTTCTGACCCACTTCTGACCCACTGGGAATGTGATGAAATAAATAAAAGCTGAAATAAATCATTCTCTCTACTATTATTCTGACATTTCACATTCTTAAAATAAAGTGGTGATCCTAACTGACCTAAGACAGTGTATTTTTACTAGGATTAAATGTCAGGAATTGTGAAAAACTGAGTTTAAATGTATTTGGCTAAGTTGTATGTAAACTTCCGACTTCAACTGTATATACAGGGGGTACCGGTATATAGTGAATGTAATACATGTACAATAGGATGAAGCAGCCACAATCAGAGAGCACAACAACCACTTTGGGAATGTATAAAGCATTACTATCAACTTAATGAGGGAAAACAATCAGCATTTTATGTTTTCTATACAGATTTCCACTGAGACAGGAGGCAGACAGACAGTCAGGCAGACACACAGGAGGCAGACAGACAGGAGGCAGACAGACAGTCAGGCAGACACACAGGAGGCAGACAGACAGTCAGGCAGACACACACACAAGGTCTCTCTCTCTCAAACACATCCATGCACATCAGACTTGTGCACACACACATATCAAAAATATAGTGGTAGAATAGTGTGGTAGGTTGAAACTAAAGGGAACTTGTTTTCAGAGGAAGTAGCAATGGTGAACGTGATTAACCACCTATAAACATACAGGTAGAATAGAGGAAGTAGTGATGGTGAACATAAGAGGACAAGGGCTGTGTCCCAAATAGCACCCTATTCCCTATATAGTGCACTACTTTAGACCAGAGAATGACACCCTATTCCCTATATAGTGCACTACTTTAGACCAGAGAATGGTACCCTATTCCCTATATAGTGCACTACTTTAGACCAGAGAATGGTACCCTATTCCCTATATAGTGCACTACTTTAGACCAGAGAATGGCACCTATTCCCTATATAGTGCACTACCTTAAACCAGAGCCCTATAGGGAATAGGTTGCAATTTTTGGGACACAGACCAAGTGTTTTGTGTGACCTCCAGCCCCTCCAGCCCTCAGCTTGTCCCCAGACTGCCCCTTTTTAATCCCCTGCCCCCTGGTGACATCACACCACTCCCGCCCCTCCCTCCGTCCAGGCCTGGCGAGTTGATCAGGAGACTGACTGGCTCCATTCTCTGACCTCTGCCATTATCAAGATGGCGTCTGTCTGTCTGTCCGACAGGCTCAGAAGAAGGTTGATATCATGGATACACATTACAGACTGAGATGAGAAATACTACATCTACTGTAAATCTGTAATATTAGTCTCGTGTGGCCAGCCTTCCAAAAATCCCATCTCGTTCAGTCGACTACTGTGAGAAGCCTGGGATTTGGAGGCTACTGTAATATCTACTGGAGCTGTTCCCATGAACAACATCATCGAGGAAGACCAATCAACTCAAGGACTGTTTTGGTGTTGCTAGGAGACAGACGCAGAGGAACTTCCCTGAAAAGGTTGGCCATGACCTCTCCTGGAGGATCCCTCCTAAATCTGCATCCTATTTAGTGCCCATAAGGCTCTGGTCAAAAGTAGTGTACTATATAGTGAATGGGATGCATCCAATGTCTAGCTAAATAACAGACCAATCACTTCCCCTCCTTGTGCTACTAACTACCCAATAAAGACTTATGTACTACAGCTTCTAACTCTCTCTAGCCTGAACAGGAAGTAAACATCCTTTATAAAGATGTGTGATTTACAGTGGGATGAAGAGGAGGCTGGTGGGAGGAGCTATAGGAGGACAGTAGATGAAGAGGAGGCTGGTCGGGTGAGGTTGTGTTTCTCTAGCGGGAGGTAAGCTTGGCTTCTTATATGGTGTCGAGTAAAGCTTAAACCATGTCTTTAGATTGTAGTTAGGTATTGTAGGTAGTTTATCTAGGTAGTTATTGTAGGTAAGTATTGTATTCGGCTGAGCCCGGTGAAGCACGAGGCTAGCTAACCCACTACCTGGACCAATAAAGCTAGCTAGCTAGCGGGTAGCTACTGGTAACTATTAGCAACTGTGAATAGTTGTTTCCAATGTTATTTCACGCTCAAGAGTACCTGTAATTATGCCAGCTAGCTACCTACCATTCAGCTGTTTTTCTAACCTCATTATCTGAAGCGTTAACGTTAGGTAGTTAGTAGCTACTGTACTCGAAATGTAGCTAGCTTGTTGCTACCTGGATAGCTAACTAAACAATAGCTGGAACGACCTATCTGTAATATTTGGAGACGCTTTCTCTCCGTTGGGACAGACGCGAACTGGCTGAATCGATTCAGTGGCTAGCTTTGCACTTAACTGGCTAACAGTAGCTACTAAGGGTAAGTTATAACCTACATTTATTTGTTTTGTTTTTACATACTGGTAACCAGAGTCGTTCAAGGGAATTCGGGACATGGGTGACTAGTTAACGTTAGCTTGGCTCTCTCTGTGTTTCGTGCCGTGGGAGGAGGGGTTGGTTCGTTGGCAGAGAGAAATGGCTAGCTAGTATGCTAACTATTCTAGCTAACTATCTGGCTGAATAAGTTGATGAAGTACTCACTCAAACTGTCAAAACTAACCCAAAACTTTACACAACGTTAGACACGGACACGAATGATCTGTTTGGCGTGTTAACACACTGGTTTGTTGTAACCGAGTATTGGTGCTAAACCATGTTATTGGAGGCTGGCATGCTAGTTGGCTATGGCGTCATAGGATTCGGTGCCCTGGACAGTTTTCATGGAAGAATCCTGTACCAAGTTAGCTAGCTGAATAAACTAAGTTAGAGTCTATTCCTAGGAAACATTGAACCGCTGTAGTTTACAACAATTATAATTTCTAAAGTGTAAGTTGGGAGAGTTATATTTGAGTGTTTCAGTGAACCGTGAGGGAGGCCCCGCTCTCTCGATTTCCCAGATGTTTAGTACATTTCATTCCGATGTCCTTTGCATTATTGTAGCCTTTTTCTGTAGCCTGTCAACTATGTGTCTGTCTATCCCTGTTCTCTCCTCTCTCGCACAGGCCATACAACGCTTTCACACTGCGTGGCTGCTGCCACTCTAATCTGGTGGTTCCTGCGCGCACGACCCACGTGGAGTTCCAGGTCTCTGGCAGCCTCTGGAACTGCTGTTCTGCGGCCAACAAGGCAGAGTTCATCTCAGCCTATGCTACCCTCCAGTCCCTCGACTTCTTGGCGCTGACGGAAACATGGATTACTACAGAAAACACTGCTACTCCTACTGCTCTTTCCTAGTCTGACCATGTGTTTCGCATACCCCGAGAGCATCTGGTCAGCGCGGCGGTGGCACAGGAATCCTCATCTCTCCCAAATGGACATTCTCTCTTTTCCCCTGACCCATCTGTCTATCTCCTCATTTGAATTCCATGCTGTCACAGTCACTAGCCCATTCAAGCTTAACATCCTTGTCATTTATCGCCCTCCAGGTTCCCTTGGAGAGTTCATCAATGAGTTTGACGCCTTGATAAGTTCCTTTCCTGAGGATGGCTCACCCCTCACAGTTCTGGGTGACTTTAACCTCCCTACGTCTGCCTTTGACTCATTTCAATCTGCCTCCTTCTTTCCCTCCTTTCCTCTTTTGACCTCACCCTCTCACCGTTCCCCCTACTCACAAGGCAGGCAATACGCTTGACCTCATCTTTACTAGATGCTGTTCTTCTACTAATCTCACTGCAACTCCCCTCCATGTCTCCGACCACTACTTTGTATCCTTTTCTCTCTGCTCTCCTTCAACACTACATACTCTGCCCCTACTCAGATGGTAATGTGCCGTCGCAACCTTCGCTCTCTCTCTCTGGCTACGCTCTCCTCTTCCATCCTATCATCTCTTCCCTCTGCTCAATCCTTCTCCCTCCAATCTCATGATTCTGCCTCCTAAACCCTCCTCTCATCCCTTTCTGCATCTTTTGACTCTCTATGTCCCCCTATCCTCCCGGCCGGCTCGGTCCTCCCCTCCTGCTCCATGGCTTGACGACTCATTGCGAGCTCACAGAAGAGGGCTCCGGGCAGCCGAGCGGAAATGGAGGAAAACTAGACTCCCTGCGGACCTGGCTTCTTTTCTGTCACACCCTGGTTCTGGGACTCATTATGTTGAGCCAGGGTGTGTGCATTCTATGTGTTTATTTCTAGGTTGGTAGTTCTGTTGTGTCTATTTCTAGGTTGTTGTATTTGGTTGTTCAAATGACTCCCAATCGGAGGTAACGAGTGTCAGCTGTCGGCTCGTTATCTCTGATTGGGAGCCATATTTATACTGTGTGTTTTCACCTTGTGGTTGTGGGTTTTTGTTCCATGTTTCTGTCAGTGTCACAGAGGACTTCACGTATCGTCATTTGTTTTGTTGTTTCGTGGTTGATTTAAATTTAATAAAGTCAACATGTTCGCTCAACACGCTGCGCCTTGGTCCGCTTCCTTAGACGATCGTGACAGAAAAACCCACCAAAAAAGGACTCAAGCAGCGTGTCCAGGAGCAAGGAGACTGGACATGGGAGGAAGCGCCGGGTAAGGAGATCGAGAGGCTGGCGATGGCCCAGGTGGGCAAAGCGTGGTCCTGGGAGGACATGCTCGGGGGCAAGGGACCTTGGGGGAGGATCAAGGCCCTGGCGAGAGAGGAGCAACGGCGTCAGCAGGGCCATCGTCGGAGGGACGAGAGGCAACCCAAAAAAGTTTTTTGGGGGGGCACATGGCTTGGGCGGCTGGGCAGCAGGAGGCTGCCACAGGGAGACGTGGAGAGAAGGCTACGATTACGGGAGCCATTGGCGAGTAGAGGGAGGGAAGCAGTTGAGGCACGGCGTGAGAGACTGAGGTGTGTTACCAGTCCGGTCCGGCCCGTTCCTGATCCCCGGTTAAGGCCAGTGGTGTGTGTTCCCGAGTACGGACCGGCCTGTTCCTACTCCACGCACCAAGCCCACGGTGTGCGTCGCCAGTCCAGCCCGGCCGGTTCCTGCTCCACGTACTAAGCCCACGGTGTCGTCGCCAGTCCAGCCCGGCCGGTTCCTGCTCCACGTACTAAGCCTACGGTGTACGTCGCCAGCCCAGCCCGGCCTGTTCCTGCTCCACGCACAGAACCTACGGTGTGCGTCGCCAGCCCAGCCCGGCCTGTTCCTGCTCCACGCACAGAACCTACGGTGTGCGTCGCCAGCCCAGCCCGGCCTGTTCCTGCTCCACGCACAGAACCTACGGTGTGCGTCGCCAGCCCAGCCCGGCCTGTTCCTGCTCCACGCACTAAACCCACGGTGTGCGTCGCCAGCCCGACCCGGCCTGTTCCTGCTTCTCGCATCAAGCCTACGGTGTGCGTCGCCAGCCCAGCCCGGCCTGTTCCTGCTCCACGCACTAAACCTACGGTGTGCGTCGCCAGCCCGACCCGGCCTGTTCCTGCCACCCGCACCAAACCTACGGTGCGCGTCGCCAGCCCGGTCCGGCCTGTTCCTGCCACCCGCACCAAGTCTACGGTGCGCGTCGCCAGCCCGACCCGGCCTGTTCCTGCCACTCGCCCCAAACCCTACGGTGCGCGTCGCCAGCCCGATCCGGTCTGTTCCTGCCACCCGCACCAAGTCTACGGTGCGCGTCGCCAGCCCGACCCGGCCTGTTCCTGCCACTCGCACCAAACCTACGGTGCGCTCGCCAGCCCGGTCCGGCCTGTTCCTGCCACCCGCACCAAGTCTACGGTGTGCGTCGCCAGCCCGACCCGGCCTGTTCCTGCCACTGCACCAAAACTACGGTGCGCGTCGCCAGCCCGGTCCGGCCTGTTCCTGCCACTGCGCACCAAGCCAAGGGGTGCGAGTCGTCAGCCTGGTCCAGCCTGTTCCTGCTACTCGCACCAAGCCAGGGGTACAGTCGTCGGCCTGGTCCAGCCCGTTCCTGCTACTCGCACCAAGCCAAGGGTGCGAGTCGTCAGCCTGGTTCAGCTCGTCCCTGCTACTCGCACCAAGCCAAGGGTGCGAGCCGTCAGCCTGATCCAGCCCACTCCTGCTACTCGCACCAAGCCAGGGATGCGAGTCGTCAGCCTGGGGAGGCCCGTTCCGGCTCCACGCATCAAGCCTAGGGTGCGTTTCGTCGGCCCTGTCCGGCCCATTCCTGCTCCCCGCGCCAAGTCAGTGGTGCGCGTCGTCAGCCTGGTAAGGCCCGTTCGTCCCTCCACGCACCAAGCCAGGGGCGCGTGTCGTCAGTCCGGCTCCGGCCAGCGGGGCTAGACAGGACCAGGGGTACTTTGGGGGGTTGCAGAGGAGGTGGGGATCAAGGCCGGAGCCAGAACCGCCACCAAGGAGGTATGCCCGCCCAGCCCTCCCCTGTTTTGGTTAGTTGAGGCGCGGTGCGCAGTCCGCGCCTTTAGGGAGTACTGTCACACCCTGGTTCTGGGACTCATTATGTTGAGCCAGGGTGTGTGCATTCTATGTGTTTATTTCTAGGTTGGTAGTTCTGTTCTGTCTATTTCTAGGTTGTTGTATTTGGTTGTTCAAATGACTCCCAATCGGAGGTAACGAGTGTCAGCTGTCGGCTCGTTATCTCTGATTGGGAGCCATATTTATACTGTGTGTTTTCACCTTGTGGTTGTGGGTTTTGTTCCATGTTTCTGTCAGTGTCACAGAGGACTTCACGTATCGTCATTTGTTTTGTTGTTTCGTGGTTGATTTAAATTTAATAAAGTCAACATGTTCGCTCAACACGCTGCGCCTTGGTCCGCTTCCTTAGACGATCGTGACATTTTCACTCCCTCCTCTCTACATTTTCTTCCTCTGTTTCGCTGCTAAAGCCACTTTCTACTACTCTAAATTTCAAGCCTCTGACTCTAACCCTAGGAAGCTCTTTGCCACCTTCTCCTCCCTGTTGAATCCTCCTCCTCCTCCACCTCCCTCCTCCCTCTCTGTGGATGACTTCGTCAACCATTTTGAAAAGAAGGTTGACGACATCCTCATTTATTAAGTCAAATGACACCGCTGGTCCTGCTCACACCGCCCTACCCTATGCTTTGACTTCTTTCTCCCCTCTCTCTCCAGATAAAATCTTGCGACTTGTGATGGCTGGCCGCCCAACAACCTTTTTTATTTTATTTTATTTCACCTTTATTTAACCAGGTAAGCCAGTTGAGAACAGGTTCTCATTTTACAACTGCGACCTGGCCAAGATAAAGCAAAGTAGTGCAATAAACCTTGACCCTATCCCCTCCTCTCTTCTCCAGACCATTTCCGGAGACCTTCTCCCTTACCTCACCTTGCTCTCAACTCATCCTTGACCGCTGGCCATGTCCCTTCTGTCTTCAAGAGAGCGAGAGTTTTACCCCTCCTCAAAAACCTACACTCGATCCCTCCGATGTCAACAACTACAGACCAGTATCCCTTCTTTCTTTTCTCTCCAAAACTCTTGAGCGTGCCGTCTCTAGCCAACTCTCCTGCTATCTCTCTCAGAATGTCCTTCTTGATCCAAACCAGTCAGGTTTCAAGACTGGTCATTCAACTGAGACTGCTCTTCTCTGTGTCACGGAGGCTCTCCGCACTGCTAAAGCTAAATCTCTCTCCTCTGCTCTTATCCTTCTAGACCTATCTGCTACCTTTGATACTGTGAACCATCAGATCCTCTTCTCCACCCTCTCCGAGTTGGACATCTCCGGCGCTGCTCACTCTTGGATTGTGTCCTACCTGACAGGTCGCTCCTACCAGGTGGCGTGGCGAGAATCTGTCTCCGCACCACGTGCTCTCACCACTGGTGTCCCCCAGGGCTCAGTTCTAGGCCCTCTCCTATTCTCGCTATACACCAAGTCACTTGGCTCTGTCATATCCTCACATGGTCTCTCCTGTCATTGCTATGCAGACGACACACAATTCATTTTCTCCTTTCCTCCTTCTGATAACCAGGTGGCGAATCGCATCTCTGCATGTCTGGCAGACATATCAGTGTGGATGACGGATCACCACCTCAAGCTGAAGCTCGGCAAGACAGAGCTGCTCTTCCTCCCGGGGAAGGACTGCCCGCTCCATGATCTCGCCATCACGGTTGACAACTCCATTGTGTCCTCCTCCCAGAGTGCGAAGAACCTTGCCGTGAACCTCTCTACATTCTCTTCCTCTGTTTCCACTGCTAAAGCCACTTTCTACCACTCTAAATTCCAAGCCTCTGCCTCTAACCCTAGGAAGCTCTTTGCCACCTTCTCCTCCCTGCTGAATCCTTCTCCTCCTCCCCCCTCCCTCCTCCCTCTCTGTGGATGACTTCGTCAACCATTTTGAAAAAGAAGGTTGACGACATCCAATCCTCATTTATTAAGTCAAATGACACCGCTGGTCCTGCTCACAACGCCCCTACCCTATGCTTTGACTTCTTTCTCTCTATACACCAAGTCACCTGGAATAGTATAAAGTAATCCTTCTTCCCCCACCCCCATAATTTTTTTTAAAAAATAAAAAGGTGGTTGTCCCACTGGCTATCATAAGTTGAATGCACCAATTTGTAAGTCGCTCTGGATAAGAGCGTCTGCTAACTGATGTAAATGTAAATGTAAATGTCTATAGGAGGACAGTAGATGAAGAGGAGGCTGGTGGGAGGAGCTATAGGAGGACAGTATATGAAGAGGAGGCTGGTGGGAGGAGCTATAGGGAGGACAGTGGATGAAGAGGAGGCTGTGGGAGGAGCTATAGGAGGACAGTAGATGAAGAGGAGGGGCTGGTGGGAGGAGCTATAGGAGGACAGTGGATGAAGAGGAGGCTGGTGGGAGGAGCTATAGGAGGACAGTATATGAAGAGGAGGCTGGTGGGAGGAGCTATAGGAGGACAGCAGATGAAGAGGAGGCTGTGGGAGGAGATATAGGAGGACAGTAGATGAAGAGGAGGCTGGTGGGAGGAGCTATAGGAGGACAGTAGATGAAGAGGCTGGTGGGAGGAGCTATAGGAGGACAGTAGATGAAGAGGCGGCTGGTGGGAGGAGCTACAGGAGGACAGTAGATGAAGAGGAGGCTGGTGGGAGGAGCTATAGGAGGACTGTCTGGATATAATGTGAAGAGGAGGCTGGTGGGAGGAGCTATAGGAGGACAGTGGATGAAGAGGAGGCTGGTGGGAGGAGCTATAGGAGGACAGTAGATGAAGAGGAGGCTGGTGGGAGGAGCAATAGGAGGGCCGTAGATGAAGAGGAGGCTGTGGGAGGAGCTATAGGAGGACAATAGATGAAGAGGAGGCTGTGGGGAGGAGCTATAGAAGGACAGTAGATGAAGAAGAGGCTGTGGGAGGAGCTATAGGAGGACCGTAGATGAAGAGGAGGCTGGTGGGAGGAGCTATAGGAGGGACAGTAGATGAAGAGGAGGGTATGGGAGGAGCTATGGGAGGACAGTAGATGAAGAGGAGGCTGTGGGAGGAGCTATAGGAGGACAGTAGATGAAGAGGAGGCTGGTGGGAGGAGCTATAGGAGGACAGTAGATGAAGAGGTGGCTGGTGGGAGGAGCTATAGGAGGACAGTAGATGAAGAGGGAGGCTGGTGGGAGGAGCTATAGGAGGACAGTAGATGAAGAGGAGGCTGTGGGAGGAGCTATAGGAGGACAGTAGATGAAGAGGAGGCTGGTGGGAGGAGCTATAGGAGGACAGTAGATGAAGAGGAGGCTGGTGGGAGGAGCTATAGGAGGACAGTAGATGAAGAGGAGGCTGTGGGAGGAGCTATAGGAGGACAGTAGATGAAGAGGAGGCTGTGGGAGGAGCTATAGAAGGACAGTAGATGAAGAAGAGGCTGTGGGAGGAGCTATAGGAGGACCGTAGATGAAGAGGAGGCTGGTGGGAGGAGCTATAGGAGGACAGTAGATGAAGAGGAGGGTATGGGAGGAGCTATGGGAGGACAGTAGATGAAGAGGAGGCTGTGGGAGGAGCTATAGGAGGACAGTAGATGAAGAGGAGGCTGGTGGGAGGAGCTATAGGAGGACAGTAGATGAAGAGGTGGCTGGTGGGAGGAGCTATAGGAGGACAGTAGATGAAGAGGAGGCTGGTGGGAGGAGCTATAGGAGGACAGTAGATGAAGAGAAGGCTGGTGGGAGGAGCTATAGGAGGACAGTGGATGAAGAGGAGGCTGGTGGGAGGAGCTATAGGAGGACAGTAGATGAAGAGGAGGCTGGTGGGAGGAGCTATAGGAGGACAGTAGATGAAGAGGAGGCTGGTGGGAGGAGCTATAGGAGGACAGTGGATGAAGAGGAGGCTGGTGGGAGGAGCTATAGGAGGACAGTAGATGAAGAGGAGGCTGGTGGGAGGAGCTATAGGAGGACAGTAGATGAAGAGGAGGCTGGTGGGAGGAGCTATAGGAGGACAGTGGATGAAGAGGAGGCTGGTGGGAGGAGCTATAGGAGGACAGTAGATGAAGAGGAGGCTGGTGGGAGGAGCTATAGGAGGACAGTAGATGAAGAGGCGGCTGGTGGGATGAGCTACAGGAGGACAGTAGATGAAGAGGAGGCTGGTGGGAGGAGCTATAGGAGGACAGTCTGGATATAATGTGAAGAGGAGGCTGGTGGGAGGAGCTATAGGAGGACAGTCTGGATATAATGTGAAGAGGAGGCTGGTGGGAGGAGCTATAGGAGGACAGTCTGAATATAATGTGAAGAGGGGGAGGCTGGTGGGGGGAGCTATAGGAGGACAGTCTGGATATAATGTGAAGAGGGAGGCTGGTGGGAGAAGCTATAGGAGGACAGTAGATGAAGAGGAGGCTGGTAGGAGGAGCTATAGGAGGACAGTAGATGAAGAGGAGGCTGGTGGGAGGAGCTATAGGAGGACAGTCTGGATATAATGTGAAGAGGAGGCTGGTGGGAGGAGCTATAGGAGGACAGTCTGGATATAATGTGAAGAGGAGGCTGGTGGGAGGAGCTATAGGAGGACAGTCTGGATATAATGTGAAGAGGAGGCTGGTGGGAGGAGCTATAGGAGGACAGTAGATGAAGAGGAGGCTGGTGGGAGGAGCTATAGGAGGACAGTCTGGATATAATGTGAAGGGGAGGCTGGTGGGAGGAGCTATAGGAGGACAGTCTGGATATAATGTAGAAGAGGAGGCTGGTGGGAGGAGCTATAGGAGGACAGTCTGGATATAATGTGAAGAGGAGGCTGGTGGGAGGAGCTATAGGAGGACAGTCTGGATATAATGTGAAGAGGAGGCTGGTGGGAGGAGCTATAGGAGGACAGTCTGGATATAATGTGAAGAGGAGGCTGGTGGGAGGAGCTATAGGAGGACAGTCTGGATATAATGTGAAGAGGAGGCTGGTGGGAGGAGCTATAGGAGGACAGTCTGGATATAATGTGAAGAGGAGGCTGGTGGGAGGAGCTATAGGAGGACAGTCTGGATATAATGTGAAGAGGAGGCTGGTGGGAGGAGCTATAGGAGGACAGTAGATGAAGAGGAGGCTGGTGGGAGGAGCTATATGAGGACAGTCTGGATATAATGTGAAGAGGGAGGCTGGTGGGAGGAGCTATAGGAGGACAGTCTGGATATAATGTGAAGAGGAGGCTGGTGGGAGGAGCTATAGGAGGACAGTCTGGATATAATGTGAAGAGGAGGCTGGTGGGAGGAGCTACAGGAGGACAGTCTGGATATAATGTGAAGAGGAGGCTGGTGGGAGGAGCTATAGGAGGACAGTCTGGATATAATGTGAAGAGGGAGGCTGGTGGGAGAAGCTATAGGAGGACAGTCTGGATATAATGTGAAGAGGAGGCTGGTGGGAGGAGCTATAGGAGGACAGTCTGGATATAATGCGAAGAGGGAGGCTGGTGGGAGAAGCTATAAGAGGACAGTCTGGATATAATGTGAAGAGGAGGCTGGTGGGAGGAGCTATAGGAGGACAGTCTGGATATAATGTGAAGAGGGAGGCTGGTGGGAGGAGCTATAGGAGGACAGTCTGGATATAATGTGAAGAGGAGGCTGGTGGGAGGAGCTATAGGAGGACAGTAGATGAAGAGGAGGCTGGTGGGAGGAGCTATAGGAGGAAGAGGGCCTTGGGCTGTTAGACATGTTCCATCAGGGGGAGGAGCTAGGAACAGATGGAATGGAGGTCAGGGAAATTAAAGCTAGATTAAAGGCATTAAAGGCATTATGATGAAGTCAGACTAACCCAGGGAACACAGCTAAACAGACAGGTCTGATCCATCCGCAGATACTAAACAACACAGTCTGATGTCCTGTTGTCTGATAAAGTGTAGCATAGAAAATAGACGTTTATAATTCAAACCATTCCAGTAGCCTTTAGTTAGGAGATTGAAACAGTGATGGAACGCCACTTTAAACGTATACAGACACTGCAACAACTTTTCCCCATGGGGACAATAAACTAGATAAGGTACAGAACTAGCCTAAAATCCACACCTGTTTTGTGCTAACATTCCACTGCTTGTACTCTGTGTCCTATGTTTGCAACGGCAAGGAGTGGAATGACAGCACAAACAGATTGGTTTCCAGGTGATTGAGACAGCGTTGGTATGAGAGGGCATGGGGCGCTGGCTGGGGTGGCGTTGGTACGAGAGGGCATGGGGTGCTGGCTGGGGTGGCGTTGGGTGGTGCTGACAGGGTGCTGGCTTGGGTGGCGTTGGTACGAGAGGGCATGGGGCGCTGGCTGGGGTGGCGTTGGTACGAGACGGCATGGGGCGCTGGCTGGGGTGGCGTTGGTACGAGAGGGCATTGGGCGCTGGCTGGGGTGGCGTTGGTACGAGAGGGCGCTGGCTGGGGTGGCGTTGGTACGAGAGGGCGTGGGGCGCTGGCTGGGGTGGCGTTGGTACGAGAGGGCATGGGGCGCTGGCTGGGGTGGCGTTAGTACGAGAGGGACATGGGGCGCTGGCTGGGGTGGCGTTAGTATGAGAGGGCATGGGGCGCTGGCTGGGTGTGCGTGGTACGAGAGGGCATGGGGCGCTGGCTGGGTGGCGTTGGTACGAGAGGGCATGGGGCGCTGGCTGGGTGGCGTGGTACGAGAGGGCATGGGGCGCTGGCTGGGGAGGCGCTGGTACGAGACGGCATGGGGCGCTGGCTGGGATGGCGTTGGTACGAGAAGGGCATGGGGCGCTGGCTGGGGTGGCGTTGGTACGAGACGGCATGGGGCGCTGGCTGGGGTGGCGTTGGTACGAGAGGCGCTGGCTGGGGTGGCGTTGGTACGAGAGGGCATGGGGCGCTGGCTGGGGTGGCGTTGGTACGAGAGGGCACTGGCTGGGGTGGCGTTGGTACGAGAGGGCACGGGGCGCTGGCTGGGATGGCGTTGGTACGAGAGGGCATGGGGCGCTGGCTGGGGTGGCGTTGGTACGAGAGGGCATGGGGGCGCTGGCTGGGATGGCGTTAGTACGAGAGGGCGCTGGCTGGGGTGGCGTTGGTACGAGAGGGCATGGGGAGCTGGCTGGGGTGGCGTTGAGTACGAGAGGGCATGGGGCGCTGGCTGGGATGGCGTTGGTACGAGAGGGCGCTGGCTGGGATGGCGTTGGTACGAGAGGGCATGGGGCGCTGGCTGGGGTGGCGTTGGTACGAGAGGGCATGGGGCGCTGGCTGGGGTGGCGTTGGTACGAGAGGATATGGGGCGCTGGCTGGGATGGCGTTGAGTACGAGAGGGCGCTGGCTGGGGGTGGCGTTAGTACGAGAGGGCGCTGGCTGGGGTGGCGTGTGACGAGAGGGCAAGGGGCGCTGGCTGGGATGGCGTTGGCACGAGAGGGCACGGGGCGCTGGCTGGGATGGCGTTGGTACGAGAGGGCATGGGGCGCTGGCTGGGGTGGCGTTGGTACGAGAGGGCATGGGGAGCTGGCTGGGATGGCGTTGGTACGAGAGGGCATGGGGCGCTGGCTGGGGTGGCGTTGGTACGAGAGGGCATGGGGCGCTGGCTGGGGTGGCGTTGGTACGAGAGGGCATGGGGCGCTGGCTGGGGTGGCGTTGGTACGAGACGGCATGGGGCGCTGGCTGGGATGGCGTTGGTACGAGGGGGCATGGGGCGCTGGCTGGGGTGGCGTTGGTACGAGAGGGCATGGGGCGCTGGCTGGGTGGCGTTAGTACGAGAGGGCATGGGGCGCTGGCTGGGGTGGCGTTAGTACGAGACGGCATGGGGCGCTGGCTGGGGGCGTTGGTACGAGAGGGCATGGGGCGCTGGCTGGGGTGGCGTTGAGTACGAGAGGGCATGGGGCGCTGGTTGGGGTGGCGTTGGTACGAGACGGCGCTGGATGGGGTGGCGTTGTCACGAGAGGGCATGGGGCGCTGGCTGGGATGGCGTTGGTACGAGAGGGCATGGGGCGCTGGCTGGGATGGCGTTGGTACGAGAGGGGCATGGGGCGCTGGCTGGGGGTGGCGTTGGTACGAGAGGGCATGGGGCGCTGGCTGGGGTGGCGTTGGTACGAGAGGGCATGGGGCGCTGGCTGGGGTGGCGTTGGTACGAGAGGGCATGGGCGCTGGCTGGGGTGGCGTTGGTACGAGAGGGCATGGGGCGCTGGCTGGGGTGGCGTTGTCACGAGAGGGCATGGGGCGCTGGCTGGGGGTGGCGTTGGTACGAGAGGGCATGGGGGCGCTGGCTGGGGTGGCGTTGGTACGAGACGGCATGGGGCGCTGGCTGGGGGCGTTGAGTACGAGAAGGCATGGGGCGCTGGCTGGGAGTGGCGTGAGTACGAGACGGCATGGGGCGCTGGCTGGGGGGCGTTGGTACGAGAACGGCATGGGGCGCTGGCTGGGGTGGCGTTGGTACGAGAGGGCATGGGGCGCTGGCTGGGGTGGCGTTGGTACGAGCGGGCATGGGGCGCTGGCTGGGGTGGCATTGGTACGAGAGGGCATGGGGCGCTGGCTGGGGTGGCGTTGGTACGAGAGGGCATGGGGCGCTGGCTGGGGGCGTTAGTATGAGAGGGCATGGGGCGCTGGCTGGGGGGGCGTTGGTACGAGAGGGCATGGGGCGCTGGCTGGATGGCGTTGGTACGAGAGGGCATGGGGCGCTGGCTGGGGTGGCGTTGGCACGAGAGGGCATGGGGCGCTGGCTGGGGTGGCGTTAGTACGAGAGGGCATGGGGCGATGGCTGGGGGCGTTGGTACGAGAGGGCATGGGGCGCTGGCTGGGGTGGCGTCTGAGAGGGCATGGGCGCTGGTTGGGGTGGCCTGGTACGAGACGGCGCTGGATGGGGTGGCGTTGGCACGAGAGGGCATGGGGCGCTGGCTGGGATGGCGTTAGTACGAGAGGGCATGGGGCGCTGGCTGGGATGGCGTGGTAATCGAGAGGGCATGGGGCGCTGGCTGGGGTGGCGTTGGTACGAGAGGGCATGGGGCGCTGGCTGGGGTGGCGTTAGTACGAGAGGGCATGGGGCGCTGGCTGGGGTGGCGTTGGTACGAGAGGGCATGGGGGCGCTGGCTGGGGTGGCGTTGGTCACGAGACGGCATGGGGGCGCTGGCTGGGGGCGTTGGTACGAAAGGGCATGGGGCGCTGGCTGGGGTGGCGTTGGTACGAGACGGCATGGGGCGCTGGCTGGGGGGGCGTTGGTACGAGACGGCATGGGCCGCTAGCTGGGGTGGCGTTGGTACGAGAGGGCATGGGGCGCTGGCTGGGGTGGCGTTGGTACGAGAGGGCATGGGGCGCGGGCTGGGGGTGGCGTTAGTACGAGAGGGCATGGGGCGCTGGCTGGGGTGGCGTTGGTACGAGACAGCATGGGGCGCTGAGCTGGGATGGCGTTGGTACGAGGGGGCATGGGGGCGCTGGCTGGGGTGGCGTTGGTACGAGAGGGCATGGGGCGCTGGCTGGGGTGGCGTTGGTACGAGAGGGCATGGGGCGCTGGCTGGGGTGGCGTTGGTACGAGAGGGCATGGGGCGCTGGCTGGGGTGGCGTTGGTACGAGACAGCATGGGGCGCTGGCTGGGGGGGCGTTGGTACGAGAGGGCATGGGGCGCTGGCTGGGGTGGCGTTGGTACGAGAGGGCATGGGGCGCTGGTTGGGGTGGCGTTGGTACGAGACGGCGCTGGATGGGGTGGCGTTGGTACGAGAGGGCATGGGGCGCTGGCTGGGATGGCGTTGGTACGAGAGGGCATGGGGCGCTGGCTGGGATGGCGTTGTACGAGAGGGCATGGGGCGCTGGCTGGGGGTGGCGTTAGTACGAGAGGGCATGGGGCGCTGGCTGGGGTGGCGTTGGTACGAGAGGGCATGGGGGCGCTGGCTGGGGTGGCGTTGGCACGAGAGGGCATGGGGCGCTGGCTGGGGTGGCGTTGGTACGAGAGGGCATGGGGGCGCTGGCTGGGGTGGCGTTAGTACAGACGGCATGGGGCGCTGGCTGGGGGCGTTGGTACGAGAGGGCATGGGGCGCTGGCTGGGGTGGCGTTGTGCACGAGACGGCATGGGGCGCTGGCTGGGGGGCGTTGTACGAGACGGCATGGGGCGTTGGCTGGGGTGGCGGTTGGTACGAGAGGGCATGGGGCGCTGGCTGGGGTGGCGTTGGTACGCGAGAGGGCATGGGGCGCTGGCTGGGGTGGCGTTGGTACGAGAGGGCATGGGGCGCTGGCTGGGGTGGCGTTGGTACGAGACGGCATGGGGCGCTGGCTGGGATGGCGTTGGTACGAGGGGGCATGTGGCGCTGGCTGGGGTGGCGTTGGAACGAGAGGGCATGGGGCGCTGGCTGGGGTGGCGATGGTACGAGAGGGGCATGAGGCGCTGGCTGGGGGTAGCGTTGGCACGAGACGGCATGGGCGCTGGCTGGGAGCGTTGGTACGAGAGGGCATGGGGCGCTGGCTGGGGTGGCGTGGTACGAGAGGGCATGGGGGCGCTGGTTGGGGTGGCGTTGTACGAGACGGCGCTGGATGGGGTGGCGTTGGTACGAGAGGGCATGGGGTGCTGGCTGGGATGGCGTTGGTACGAGAGGCATGGGCGCTGGCTGGGATGGCGTTGGCACGAGAGGGCATGGGGCGCTGGCTGGGGTGGCGTTGAGTACGAGAGGGCATGGGGCGCTGGCTGGGGTGGCGTTAACGCAGAGGGCATGGGGCGCTGGCTGGGGTGGCGTTAGGCGAGAGGGCATGGGGCGCTGGCTGGGGTGGCGTTGGTACGAGAGGGCATGGGGCGCTGGCTGGGGTGGCGTTAGTACGAGACGGCATGGGGCGCTGGCTGGGGGCGTTGGTACGAGAGGGGCATGGGCGCTGGCTGAGGTGGCGTTGGTACGAGACGGCATGGGGCGCTGGCTGGGGTGGCGTTGGCACGAGACGGCATGAGGCGCTGGCTGGGGTGGCGTTGATACGAGAGGGCATGGGGCGCTGGCTGGGGTGGCGTTGGTACGAGAGGGCATGGGGCGCTGGCTGGGGTGGCGTTGGTACGAGAGGGCATGGGGCGCTGGCTGGGGTGGCGTTGGGTTGTGCTGAGAGGGTGCTGGTTGGGGTGGCGTTGGGTTGTGCTGAGAGGGTGCTGGTTGGGGTGGCGTTGGGTTGTGCTGACGGTTCGCTGGCTGGGGTGGCGTTGGGTTGTGCTGAGAGGGTGCTGGTTGGGGTGGCGTTGGGTTGTGCTGACGGGTTGATGGCTGCAACATGAAGAGAGAGAGAGAGAGGGGGAGACCTGTCTTCATACTGCAACAGGAAGAGAGAGACAGGAGGAGAGAGATGTGTCTTCAAACTGCAACATGAAGAGAGTGAGAGAGAGGAGGGAGACCTGTCTTCAAATTGCAAAAGGAAGAGAGAGAGAGAGAGAGAGAGAGAGAGAGAGAGAGAGAGAGAGAGGAGGGAGGAGTCCTGTCTTCAAACTGCAACATGAAGAGAAAGAGAGAGAGAGAGAGAGAGACAGGAGGAGAGAGACGATGTCTTCAAACTGCAACATGAAGAGAGAGAGAGAGAGGAGGCATTACTAATCATGCTCCACACAAACAGACATCAATGGAGCACACAGATGATTGTGTTATCACATTCACATGAATTATTAGAATATTACTTAGGATTCCCTATTATTATCAGTGATGTAGTGGTAAAAAGGTTGGTAATGGGTAAACTATAAACTCCTGTGGGCGATCGAGATAAGACAAACAACCACCAATATAAACAAAACGTGACATTTTTAGAACTGTATTGCTTGCATGTTGATCAGATTTTAATGTCAGCCAATAGGAAGATAGGTCCTGTGGAGATGTTCATATTGAAACATACAGTGGTTGTATTTTTAATGTAGGCCTATAGGGAAGAGTAGGTCCTGTGGAGATGTTCATATTGAAACATACAGTGGTTGTACTTTTAATGTCATTGATAGGGAAGATAGGTCCTGTGGAGATGTTCATATTGGAAACATACAGTGGTTGTATTTTAATGTAGGTCTATAGGGAAGATAGGTCCTGTGGAGATGTTCATATTTGAAACATACAGTGGTTGTATTTTAATGTAGGTCTATAGGGAAGATAGGCCTTGTGGAGAGGTTCAGTATAAAAATATATTTGTTGGATAAGATTAGCACAGATTTTTCAGGGACCCATTCAGGTTTAAGAACCACTGTACTAACCTCCTCTCTACTTGCTTCCTCTCTCTCTCTGTCTCCTCCCATGCAAAGAGCTGCAAATCTGACCCTACAAATCAGCTGGGCTGTTCAAGAACCCTCTCTTTCCTAACACGTCTGAGATCCCCGAGGATTGAAAGACTGCCTTGGTCATCCCCCTCTTCAAAGGGTGACACTCTAGATCCAAACTGCTACAGACCTATATCCATCCTGCCCTGCCTTCCAAAAAGTATTTGAAAGCCAAGTTAACAAACAGATCACCACCATTATATACCACCGTACCTTCTCCGCTATGCAATCCGGTTTCGGAGCTGGTCTATGCGGGTGCACTTCAGCCACGCTCAAGGTCCAAACGATATTATAACGCGATTGATAATAGACAAACTGTGCAGCCCGTCTTCATCGACCTGGCCAAGGCTTTTCGACTCTGTCAACCACCGCGATTCTTATTGGCAGACTAAAGCCTTGGTTTCTCAAATGACTGCCTCGCCTGGTTCACCAACTACTTCTCAGATAGAGTTCAGTGTGTCAAATCGGAGGGCCTGTTGTCTGACCTATGGAGTCTCTATGGGGGGTGCCACGAGGTTCAATTCTTGGGCTGACACTTTTCTCCGTGTATATCAATGATGTCGCTCTTGCTGCTGGTGACTCTCAGATCCACCTCGCAGACGACACCATGTTGCATAACATCTGGCCCTTCATTGGACACTGTGTTAACAAACCTCAAAACGAGCTTCAATGCCATACAACACTCCTTCAGTAGCCTCCAACTGCTCTTAAACACTAGTAAAACTAAATGCATGCTTTTCAATCGAACGCTGTGGCACCCGCCCACCCGACTAGAATCACCACTCTCGACCAGGTCTGACCTAGAGTATGTGGACAACTACAAATACCTAGGTGTCTGGTTAGACTGTAAACTCTCCTTCCAGACTCACACAAAGAATCTCCAACCAAAGTTAAATCGAATCTAGCTTCCTATTTCGCATATAAAGCCTCCTTCACTCATGCTGCCAAACATGCCCTCGTAGAAACTGACTATCCTCGATCCACCCGTCGGCGACATGTCATTGCTGCAAATACCTCACCTCTACTCATCAAATTGGATGTAGTCTGTCAATGCAGTGCCGTCCATTTTCTCCTCCAAAGCCCCATACGCTACCCACCACTGTGACCTGTCACGCTCTTGTTGGCTGGTCCTCTCACTACATGTTCATCATCAAACCCACTGGCTCCAGGCCATCTATAAATCACTCTAGGCAAATCCCGCCTTATCTTAGCTCATTGGTCACCATAGAGCACCCACCCCGTAGTCTCCGCTCCAGCAGGTATATCTCACTGGTCATTCCCAAAGCCAACACCTCCTTTGGCGCCATTCCTTCCAGTTCTCTGGCTGCCCAATGACTGGACAACGAATTGCAAAAATCTCGAGCTGGAGACTCTTATCTCCCTCACTAACTCAAGCATCAGTTGTCAGATCAGCTTACCGATCACCACCTGTACACAGACCCATCAGAAAGTTTCCAACCCCAACCACCTCATCCCTATATTGTTATTTATTTTGCTCTTTTCACCCCAGTATCTCTATTTGCACCAATCTCTTGCACATCTAGCATTCCAGTGTTAATACTATTGTAATTATTTTGCACTATAGCCTATTTATTGCCTTTTACCTCCATAACTTGCTACATTTGCACACACTGTACTAATATTTTCTGTTGTATTTTTGACTTTATGATTTTTTTTTTACCCCATATGTAACTCTGTGTTGTTTTATTACTGGCTTTTGCTTTATCTTGGCCAGGTCGCAGTTGTAA
>NW_025538221.1:0-21859 GCF_020615455.1 Coregonus clupeaformis | reverse complement strand
GGGTCAGAGGTTTACATACACTAAGTTGACTGTGCCTTTAAACAGCTTGGAAAATTCCAGAAAATGATGTCATGGCTTTAGAAGCTTCTGATAGGCTAATTGACATAATTTGAGTGTGACACTCTGGCTCTATGGACGTTTATATTGAGCCAGGGTTGTTCATTTTCATGTGTTTGGGTGTATTTCATTTGGTGGTGTTGGGGATGGGTGAGTTTCATTTTGTTTGTGTCAGGTGGTGATTGGTTGATGACTCCAATCGGAGGTAACGAGTGTCAGCTGTCGCTCATTATCTCTGATTGGGAGCCATATATATTCTGTGTTTTCTCCTTTGTGTTGTGGGTTATTGTTTCTTTGTTGCTGTTAGTAGTATTCAGTATAGAACTTCACGGATCGTCATTTGTTGTTTTCTTCGTGGTTGCTTTAAGTTAATAAAGTCATCATGTTCACTCGCAACGCTGCGCATTGGTCTCCTCCTTCAGACGATCGTGACAGAATAACCCACCATAAAGGAACTAAGCAGCGTCCAGGAACAAAGGGTCTGGACATGGAAGGAACTGGTGGAAGGTAAAGGGTCCTGGACTTGGGAGGGAGATCCTAGATGGTATGGATCGCCGACCATGGAACGAGACGGTGGAGAGGCGACGGCGAGAGGAGCACCGGCATCAGCAGGGGCCATCATCGTCGGAAGGACGAGAGGCAACCCCAAGAAATTTTTGGGGGGCACATGGCTTGGGCGACGGAGCAGCAGGAGGCTGCCACAAGGCAGAGTCAGAGGGCTGCCAGGTTAAGGGGGCTGACGGAGGCAGAGAAGGGACGGATTCAGTGGGCTACCAGGTCAAGGGGGCTACTGGGTAAAGCAGGGAAGGAAGGTGTTGAGGCACGGCGTGAGGTACTGGGGTGTGTAACCAGTTCGGTCCCGCCCGTTCCTAGTCCCGAGGTGCAGCCAGTAGTGTGTGTTCCCGTGACGGGTACGGCCTGTTCCGGTCCCTCGCACTAGTGTAAGGTGCGCGTCGCCAGCCCGGGTTCGGCCTGTTCCTGCCATACGCACCAGTATGCGGTGCGCGCGCCACTCAGCCCGGCCTGTTCCTACTCCACGCACCAGGGATACGGTGCGCTCGCCAGCCCAGCCCGGCCTGTTCCTACTCCACGCACCAGGGATACGGTGCGCTTCGCCAGCCCAGCCCGGCCTGTTCCTACTCCACGCACCAGGGATACGGTGCGCTCGCCAGCCCGGCCCGGCCTGTTCCGCCACTCGCACCAGGGATACGGTGCGCGTCGCCAGCCCCGCCCGGCCTGTTCCTGCTCTCCGCACTAGGCGTGAGGTGAGTCCCCAGGGTCCAGCAGGCCCTGTTCCGGCTCCCCGCACTGGCGTTGTGGGGAGTCCCCAGGGGTCCAGTATGCCCTGTTCCGACTCCCCGCATTAGCCCTGAGATGCGTGTCCCAGCCCGGTACCTCCAGTTCCGGCACCACGCATCAGGCCTACGGTGCGTCCCCAGGGCCAAGCATGCCCTGTTGCTGCTTCCCGCACTAGCCCTGAGATCGTGTCCTCAGCCCGGTACCTCAGTTCCGGCACCACGCATCAGGCCTACGGTGCGCCCCCAGGGTCCAGCATGCCCTGTTGCTTCTCCCCGCACTAGCCCCTGAGATCGTGTCCTCAGCCCGGTACCTCCTGGTTCCGGCACCACGCACCAGGCCTCGATGCGCCTCAGACGGCAGAGTCTGCCGTCTGCCCAACGGGCCTGAACTGTCCGTCTGCCCAACGCCGTCTGAACTGCCCGTCTGCCCAACGCCGTCAGAGCCTTCCGCCAGACAGGATCAGCCAGAGCCGTCTGCCAGACAGGATCAGCCAGAGCCTTCCGCCAGACAGGATCGGCCAGAGCCTTCCGCCAGACAGGATCAGCCAGAGCCTTCTGCCAGACAGGATCAGCCAGAGCCTTCTGCCAGACAGGATCAGCCAGAGCCTTCTGCCAGACAGGATCAGCCAGAGCCTTCTGCCAGACAGGATCAGCCAGACCCTCCAGCCAGCCATGAGCAGCCAGATCCGTCAGCCAGCCAGAGCAGCCAGACCCGTCAGCCAGCCATGAGCAGCCAGACCCGTCAGCCAGCCATGAGCAGCCAGACCCGTCAGCCAGCCATGAGCAGCCAGATCCGTCAGCCAGCCAGAGCAGCCAGACCCGTCAGCCAGCCATGAGCAGCCAGACCCGTCAGCCAGCCATGAGCAGCCAGACCCGCAAGCCAGCGAGCAGCCAGATCCGTCAGCCAGCCATGACAGCCAGATCCGTCAGCCAGCCATGAGCAGCCAGATCCATCAGCCAGCCATGAGCAGCCAGATCCGTCAGCCAGCCATGAGCAGCCAGATCCGTCAAGCCAGCCATGAGCAGCCAGATCTCGGCCAGCCCGCCAGGATCCGCCAGATCCGTCAGCCAGCCAGATCCGCCAGAGCCGTCTAGCCAGGATCCGCCAGAGCCGTCTAGCCAGGATCCGCCAGAGCCGCCCCGCCAGGATCCGCCAGAGCCGTCGCCAGGATCCGCCAGAGCCGTCCGCCAGGATCAGCCAGAGCCGTCCCGCCAGGATCCGCTTGAGCCAGCCAGCCAGGATCCGCCATCTAGTCAGGTACTGCCCCTTAGCCCGGTGCTGCCCCTTAGTCCGGTGCTGCCCCTGAGTCCGGTGCTGCCCCTGAGTCCGGTGCTGCCCCTGAGTCCGGTGCTGCCCCTGAGTCCGGTGCTGCCCCTGAGTCCGTGCTGCCCCAGCCCGGTGCTGCTTAGCCCGGTGCTGCCCCCTTAGCCCGGTGCTGCCCCGTAGTCCGGTGCTGTCCCTTAGCCCGGTGCTGCCCCTTATCCCGGTGCTGCCCCTTAGGGCCGATGCTGCCCTTAGTCCGGGGTTGCCTTAGTCCAGGTGGGGTTAGGGTGGAGGGTGGTCATTGGGAGGCTACCGAAGCAGGTTGTGACTGTGGTGGGGTGGGGATCACGACCGGGCCAGAGCCGCCACCATGGACAGACGCCACCCAGACCCTCCCCTAGTCCTGATGTTGGTGCGCCCGGAGTTCGCACCTTTAGGGGGTACTGTGACACTCTGGCTCTATGGACGTTTATATTGAGCCAGGGTTGTTCATTTTCATGTGTTTGGGTGTATTTCATTTGGTGGTGTTGGGGATGGGTGAGTTTCATTTTGTTTGTGTCAGGTGGTGATTGGTCGATGACTCCCAATCGGAGGTAACGAGTGTCAGCTGTCGGCTCGTTATCTCTGATTGGGAGCCATATATATTCTGTGTGTTTTCTCCTTTGTGTTGTGGGTTATTGTTTCTTTGTTGCTGTTAGTAGTATTCAGTATAGAACTTCACGGATCGTCATTTGTTGTTTTCTTCGTGGTTGCTTTAAGTTAATAAAGTCATCATGTTCACTGCAACGCCGCATTGGTCTCCCTCCTTCAGACGATCATGACATTGAGTCAATTGGAGGTGTACCTGTGGATGTATTTCAAGGCCTACCTTCAAACTGCCTATCAGTGCCTCTTTGCTTGACATCATGGGAAAATCCTAAAAAATCAGCCAAGACCTCAGAAATAAAATTGTAGACCTCCACAAGTCTGGTTCATTCGACCTGAATAAAATTGTGTAATCCATCAACATAATCTTTCAGAATGTACCCGTTTTCAATATAGAATGACATGTATACAGATTATATTAGTTTGTGTTTTGTCTGAATGATTGTTCTTTAGTAAACAGGAAACTCAGCAGTGTGTTAGTCCGTAAAACATAAACTAGACAGTTGTATTATGTTTGCGAAACCAATATATATATATATTTTCTTTGGTCATTTAGCAGACGCTCTTATCCAGAGCGATTTACAGGAGGAATTAGGGTTAAGTGCCTTGCTTAAGGGCACATCAACAGATTTTTCACCTAGTCGGCTCAGGGATTAGAACCAGCGACCTTTCAGTTACTGGCGCAACACTCTTACCCACTAAGCTACCTGGTGCCCTTGAAATGTACACAATGAGAAGTCGTTTTTAGTGCATGTTTTTGTAACAGTATTGAATGGGTAATTGTATCAAAAAAAAATAAAATATATATATATCATTATGTTTGAATTCGCAATGCTGTGTAAAGCTCATATAAAGTGTTTTCATCACTGCCCTGTAACCCCATTCTTGTACATTGGAGCTACATGATTGGCTGGGGCTGAGAGACCATAGAACATAATTTATTTTCAATACCACTCACTTTCAGCTCCTCCAAGCTCATGTATTTGTTCTGGGGGTTTATCCATAAGGCCTGGGTTTGAGTGCTCGACAAGACGTTGACAATTTCTGTGTAAGTCTCACCTGTAGCATAATAATAATAATAATAATAATAATAAGATTTTTATAATAAAAATAATTAAGTAAATCAAACAAATGTATTTAAAACCCCTTTTTGCATCAGCAGTTTTCACAAAGTGTTTTACAGATCTCCAGTCTAAAACCTAAGACCAATCAATGCATATGCAGACGCACAGCATCTAGGAAACCTAAACCTAGGATTAAACCTAGAGAGGAACCAGGCTCTGAGGGGTGGCTAGTCCTCTTCTGGCTGTGCTGGGTGCAGATTTAATAGTACATGTGGCCATTGAGGCCTTATCGTTATTCAAGATGTTCCAACTTTCACAGATGATCAGCAGGGTCAGCTAATAACCAGGGTGGCAACAGTTCAACATCTCAGGAGTCAATGTCATTTTTCTTTTTCATAGCCTGACAGAGAGAAAAAGAGATCATTCAATATATTTAAATGCGACTCACGTCTGACATATCATGATTTTGACTTGTTAGATGATTCCTTGTCAGGTTGTTCATCAATCAAGGGTGGCAGGTAGCTTAGTGGTTAAGAGCGTTGTGCCAGTAACCGAAAGGTCGCTTGTTCTAATCCCTGAGCTGACTAGGTGAAAAATGTGTCTGTGCCCTTGAGCAAGGAATTTAACCCTAATTCCTCCTGTAAGTCGCTCTGGATAAGAGCGTCTGCTAAATGACAAACATTTAAAATGAGTACTACCTGAGGAAACTCAGGGGACCCTGCAATAATAAGATGATCTATTACATACATTTACCACAGATGCCTAACACACTATGTAACGCATATTAATAATTCCCCAAAAATGATATGTCATTGTCTTTCACACCGGTTGCAATACAACAAATTTAAATATTTTAAACATTGGTATACATTGAGATAGTAGAAAAAGAGAGTAATATCACTGTCACGGATTTAGCCGAGGCTGCTCCTCCTCCTTGCTCGGGCAGGCTTCGGTGTTCGTCGTCACCGGAGTACTAGCTGCTACCGATCTATGTTTCTGTGTTCTACTTGTTTTGTCTTCATTGTACACACCTGGTTCCCATTATGTCTATAATTTGTTCCCTATTTAACCCTCTGGCTCCCACTGCGTTGTGTGCATGTTTGTTCTATGTTTGGTGTTATCGACTGGTGAGCGGGATTGTCCTCCCTGCGTGGAGATTATGTTCATTTATATTTACGAGTAAAGTACGTTGTCTACTAGCTCGTGTCCTGCGCCTGACTCCGTCCTACCGCTACACACTGACAATCACACTATTTACAGTACCTTCTGAAAGTATTAATACACCTTGACTTATTCCACTTTGTTGTGTTACAGCCTGAATTCTAAATGGATCTACACACAATACCCCATAATGACAAAGTGAAAACATGTTTTTAGAAATGTTTGCAAATTTATTGAAAATGAAATGCAAAAACATTAATTTACATAAGTATTCACACCCCTGGTTGTTGATCATTGCTAAACAAACATTTTCTGGTCTTTTCATAGATTTAAGTAAATTTAAGTCGAAACTAGGTAAAATATATCACAGAATTTATAGGGCCCCCCTTAGAGTTGTTTATTAACCATTACTTTACCAGGTATATTGACAGAAAACATACTGCACTACTTTCTCTTGTACACTAAGGACCTGGGGAAGAGTCACAGGGGAGAGGAGAAGAATGGGCCTATTTGAAACCTATAAATGTTTTTGTAGCTCGTTAAGTTTTTTATTTAATTTGTATTTTTTTAAAGTAGCTCTCATGCCAGAAAAGATTGGAGACCCCTTCCCTTTCCTCAGTCATGAGCAGCCTGCCGGTCTCAGACTGACCAGCAGCAGCAACCTATCCTCATTTATGTTTAAAAAACACATTCAGTTCATAATTGGGGGGAGCACTCATGTTTATGCAACCTAACAATCACCCTAAGAATACTTCCAGAACCACCTTTATATTTTATTTCAATTGAGAAAATCTAAAGAAATTGGCCCACCCCATTTCTTTATTGATAGAATTTGCACAGCAGTAAGCTGATTTATTTCTCCTTTATTTCAATATGGAAGGGAAACCAGGTACTGGTGTTTGTATGTACTGTTTTTATGAGTAAAAGGTATTCTTATACCATATTTCTGTGTAATAATAATGGCAGTTCATTCAATTGAGGGAGGTGGGGGGGCATGGGGCGGTGATAATGCACACCAGCATGAGCAATATGTTGTTAGGCTCATTTTTGGAGGGGAAAATTATATTTTAAATGGTGTCACCATCATTCTATTTTCATCAGTTTGGGAGTAGAAATGCAAGGCTGAAGAAATTTGGTTTGGCCCCTAAGTCCCTCGCGAACTTCTACAGATGCACCATTTAGAGCATCCTGTCGGACTGCATCACTGCCTGGTACGGCAATTGCGCTGTCCGCAACCGCAGGGCTCTCCAGAGGGTGGTGCAGTCTGCCAAACGCATCACCAGGGGCACACTGCCTGCCCTCCAGGACATCTACAGCACCGGTGTCACAGGAAAGCCAAGAAGATCATCAAGGACCCGAGCCACAGCCTGTTCAACCAGCTACCATCTAGAAGGCGGAGACAGTACAAGTGCATCAAAGCTGGGACCAAGAGACTGAAAAACAGCTTCTATCTCCAGGCCATCAGACTGTTAAATAGTCACCACTAGCCGGACTCCGTCCAGTACCCTGCCCTGAACTTAGTCACTGTTACTAGCCGGTTACTCAACCCTGCACCTTAGAGACTGCTGCCCTATGAACACTGGTCACTCTAATAATGTTTACATACTGTTTTACCCACTTCATATGTATATACTGTATTCTAGTCAAGGCTCATCCTATATAACTACTACTGGAGCGGGAAGGGGCTGGCAACTTGATTGGCTCTCGTCTTTTGCTCTTAATCGCCATCATAATCGTTGTCATCAGGTTCTCGCTTTCTCTTCTCTCCTTGGACAGCCTCGACTTCTGGGAGAAATGGGAAAGTGTTATTATACTATATGATCCTGTACTTAGTAAAGTATCCAAAAGTGAAACATTTTAACATGAGGTTTGGACATGAGCTTGTGACAAAAAGTATGAGAATGACATACCCTCTTCATCGTCGTCCTCATTATCCTCCTCATCTTCAACTTCACCGTCAATGCCAAGGTCTTCCTCCTGGAGAGAAGGGACAGAGCAGGTCAGAATCCACAGAGCTCTCAAACCATATCCCCCCTGTTGATCTTTTAAACTATTGAGTCACAAACAAACCAAAAAAGGGCTTTACCTCCTTATCTCCGATGACCTCATCATCCTCCTCTCCTTCTACTCCCTCCTCTTCATCACCATCATCGTCCTCTTCATCAAAGTCTTCCTCCTCTCCCTCCTCATCCTCTTCTAAAAAACAAATACACCACCTCCATTGTCAGTCATCACACAGATACATGCCGACAAACCCTACAAATACACAATAGAATTGCCTTGCATGACAAAACACCCACGACGTACTAATATGGATTGTAATATATAATATGCCATTTAGCAGACACTTTTATCCGAAGCGACTTAGTAATGCGAGCATACATTTTACGTATGGGTGGTCCCGGGAATCAAACCAACTATCCTGGTATTGCAAGCACCATGCTCTACCAACTGAACTACAGAAGACCCCCATTCTCAACTCACATCTGCACTTCCATTTCCTCAACACGAAAACTAAATGGCTGCCCACCCTCATCGTCGTCATCGTCCACCTCTCCGTCCGAGTCGGTCGCCTCCCGGTCCTCCACGTCGTACCCGTCCAGGTAGGTGAGCTGAGGGAGCAGCTTGAATACACTCTCCCTGTAGTCATTCAGGTTGGTCACCTCACAGTTGAACAGGTCCAGAGACTTCAGGCTGTCCAGCTTTTTCTGTGGGACCAAATGGGTGTAGGGTAATTAGGGGTCAATAACACTGCCTGAATAAATCTCTCAAGAGCTTATAGAACACCTTTTCCTCGTAGGCTATTATAATACTTTTGACCAGAGCCACATAGGGAAACAAACAAACATCACACTGCCAAATAGGTCTACGGTCAAAACTCTATATGGGGAATAGTGTCATTTGAGGCATAGCCTGAGACAATGAGATGGTGTTGTACTGTATTGTGCTCTACCGGGAGTTTGGTGTACCTACCAAAGGTTCCAATGTGCTGATGTCCTTCAGTTTGTTCCCACTTAGATTTAGATGTGTGAGGTTGGGGAGTTTCTCTGCTAGCACGTCAAGGCCACCAGAGATTCTGTTGTCACTGAGTTCCAACTGCAACATATTGTGAAGATATATCAGTCACTTCTGTCGAAAAAAACTCCCAAGCAAGTAACAGTCTTTCAGAAAACAATGATTATGTCCCAAATAGAACCCTATTCCTTACATTACATAGTGCACTACTTTAGACCAGGGCTCTCAAAGGTAGTGCACTATATGAGTGCCATTAGGGACGTAGTCAATGGCTTTTTCTACCCCCCAACAACACAAATGTCTACATTTTATTACTGTAAGTGTAAGCTTGTGTCAAAAAAAAATATAAAGCAAAACTTTACCTTTTTGAGTTTCCCAAGTTTGGGAAGGTTGGAGACTGAGATTAAACCAACGTTTATCAAACTGAGGAATTCCAGATTGACGAATTCTGCTGTGAGGCCTTCGATTTTTCCTTCATTTGAGCTGCAGTTGTCCAGGACAAGTTCTCGTACCTATAAGGATTTTTTTTTTTTTATTATTCATGTAATTCAAAGATTACCGTTTTGTTTTAATGTATGCGTGCATTGTTTACAGCTGCATTACAAACACTCAAAATTGATAATGCACACATGGTATACAAATTGTATTCTATGCATAAGTAATTTGGTGGGTGCTTATATTTGTCCTTTTTCACACATGTAGAAGTGTGTATTAATACATGTGTGAATTGGAAATGTGTTTTTTGCATATCCCACTCTCCGAGACATCCTGTTTAGAATGGTCACATTTCGGCAACTATAACTTGCTGCATCAATACTTTATGGATAAAAAAAAATAAAAAAAAAGCTTGAATCTAAACTTCATGATGAAAAAAGGTTAATATACAAAATATGGACCTCAATGATAGGTGTGGTTGTTATTCCACTGACAGTTTTCCTGACTTTAGTATGAATACTTGCAACGCTCAGTTCGTAGCTACAAAATGTTACATACAATTCATTAAAATGGCAGAGTTCACGTTTAATATTCAGGGACAGTCGTTGCTCAATCAAATGCTCAATACAAAGTTTGAAGAAAGTTAACGTTGAACATCAAAGATCATGATTGATAAGGCTATAAAAGTATTTGGTTGCATAATGTTTTTGTCGAGGCACCGCGGTAGTTTTTTTTAAACAGCTGCCACGAGGAAGAACTGCAGAATACAGTTCTACCTTCACTTGGCCCGCTGATGCAGTCACTAATGAAAAATGCAATGCTTTTCGTTAGCAATCAATACAATTCAATTGGCTTTATTGGCATGGGAAACATGTTTACATTGCCAAAGCAAGTGAAATAGATAAAACAAAAGTGAAATAAAGAATAAAAAATTTACAGCAAACATTACACCAAAGGAAGAGACATTTCAAACGTCATTATGGCTATATACAGTGTTGTAACGATGTGCAAATAGTTAAAGTACAAAAGGGAAAATAAATAAACATAAATATGGGTTGTATTTACAATGGTGTTTGTTCTTCACTGGTTGCCCTTTTCTTGTGGCAACAGGTCATAAATATTGCTGCTGTGATGGCACACTGTGGTATTTCACCCAATAGATATGGGAGTTTATCAAAATTAGAATTGTTTTCAAATTCTTTGTGGGTCTGTTTAATCTGAGGGAAATATGTGTCTCTAATCAAATCAAATTGTATTTGCCACATGCGCCAAATACAACAGGTGAAATGCTTACTTACAAGCCCTTAACCAACAATGCAGTTTTAAGAAAAAAAAAGTGTTAAGTAAAAATTGTTTTAACAAATAATTAAAGAGCAGCAGTAAAATAAAATAACAGTAGGGAGGCTATATACAGGGTGTACCGGTACAGAGTCAATGTGCGGGGGCACAGGTTAGTCGAGGTAATATGTACATGTGGGTAGAGTTAAAGTGACTATGCATAGATAATAAACAGAGAGTAGCAGCAGCATAAAAGAGGGGGTGGATAGTCCGGGTAGCTATGATGAGCTGTTCAGGAGTCTTATGGCTTGGGGGGTAGAAGCTGTTAAAAAGCCTTTTGGACCTAGACTTGGCGCTCCGGTACCGCTTGCTGTGCGGTAGCAGAGAGAACAGTTTATGACTAGGGTGGCTGGAAGTCTTTGACCATTTTTAGGGCCTTCCTCTGACACCGCCTGGTATAGAGGTCCTGGATGGCAGGAAGCTTGGCCCCAGTGATGTACTGGGCCGTACACACTACCCTCACGAAATGAAATTCAAATAATTGAACTGACATTGGTCAATTAGTTGTTTAAAAAACAAAAAAATAACAGCAATATCGTTAATTGCTCAGCACTAACCGCCTACTTCTGTTTACCACAGAGAGTAATTATAACAGATGTATTCCTGCAATACTAACCAGAGATGGTCCCCTGTAGCTCAGTTGGTAGAGCATGGCGCTTGCAACGCCAGGGTTGTGGGTTCGTTTCCCACGGGGGGCCAGTATGAAAATGTATGCACTCACTAACTGTAAGTCGCTCTGGATAAGAGCGTCTGCTAAATGACTAAAATGTAAATGTAAAAATGTAGTGCCTTGCGGTCGGAGGCCGAGCAGTTGCCATACCAGGCAGTGATGCAACCAGTCAGGATGCTCTCGATGGAGCAGCTGTAGAACATTGAGGATCTGAGGACCCATGCCAAATATTTTCAGTCTCCTGAGGGGGAATAGGCTTTGTCGTGCCCTCTTTACGACTATCTTGGTGTGTTTGGACCATGATAGTTTGTTGGTGATGTGGACACCAAGGAACTTGAAGCTCTCAACCTGTTCCACTACAGCCCCGTCGATGAGAATGAGGGCGTGCTCAGTCCTCTTTTTCTTCCTGTATTCCACAATCATCTCCTTTGTCTTGATCACGTTGAGGGAGAAGTTGTTATCCTGGCACCACATGGCCAGGTCTCTGAACTCCTCCCTTTAGGCTGTCTCATCGTTGTCGGTGATCAGGCCTACCACTGTTGTGTCGTCGGCAAACTTAATGATGGTGTTGGAGTCGTTCATGGGTGAACAGGGAGTACAGGAGGGGACTGACCATGCACGCCTGAGCGGCCCCCGTGTTGGCAGATGTGTTGTTACCTACCCTTACTACCTGGGGGCGGCCCGTCAGGAAGTCCAGGATCCAGTTGCAGAGGGAGGTGTTTAGTCCCAGGGTCCTTAGCTTAGTGATGAGCTTTGTCGGCACTATGGTGTTGAACGCTGAGCTGTAGTCAATGAATAGCATTCTCACGTAGATGTTCCTCTTGTCCAGGTGGGAAAGGGCAGTGTGGAGTGCAATAGAGATTGCATCATCTGCGGATCTGTTGGGGCGGTATGCAAATTGGAGTGGGTCTAGGGTTTCTGGGATAATGGTGTTGATGTGAGCCATGACCAGCCTTTCAAAGCACTTCATGGCTACAGACTTTAGTGTTCTTGGGCACAGGGACTGTGGTGGTCTGGTCTCAGGCAGCCTCTGGAACTGCCGTTCTGCTGCCAACAAGGCAGAGTTCATCTCAGCCTATGCTACCCTCCAGTCCCTCGACTTCTTGGCGCTGACGGAAACATGGATTACCACTGAAAACACTGCTACTCCTACTGCTCTCTCCTCGCCTGACCATGTGTTCTCGCATACCCCGAGAGCATCTGGTCAGCGGGGTGGTGGCACAGGAATCCTCATCTCTCCCAAGTGGACATTCTCTCTTTTTCCCCTGACCCATCTGTCTATCTCCTCATTTGAATTCCATGCTGTCACAGTCACTAGCCCATTCAAGCTTAACATCCTTGTTATTTATCGCCTCCAGGTTCCCTTGGAGAGTTCATCAATGAGCTTGACGCCTTGATAAGTTCCTTTCCTGAGGACGGCTCACCCTCACAGTTCTGGGTGACTTAAACCTCCCTAAGTCTACCTTTGACTCATTTCTCTCTGCCTCCTTCTTTCCACTCCTCTCCTCTTTGACCTCACCCTCACCATCCCCCCTACTCACAAGGCAGGCAATACGCTTGACCTCATCTTTACTAGATGCTGTTCTTCTACTAATCTCACTGCAACTCCCTCCATGTCTCCGACCACTACTTTGTATCCTTTTCTCTCGCTCTCCTCCAACACTACTCACTCTGCCCCTACTCAGATGGTAATGCGCCGTCGCAACCTTCGCGCTCTCTCTCTCCCGCTACTCTCTCCTCTTCCATCCTATCATCTCTTCCCTCTGCTCAATCCTTCTCCCTCCAATCTCTTGATTCTGCCTCCCTCAACACTCCTCCTCCTCCCCCTTTCTGCATCCTTTGACTCTCTATGTCCCCTATCCTCCCGGCCGGCTCGGTCCTCCCCTCCTGCTCCGTGGCTTGATGACTCATTGCGAGCTCACAGAACAGGGCTCCGGGCAGCCGAGCTGGAAATGGAGGAAAACTAGACTCCCTGCGGACCTGGCATCTTTTCACTCCCTCCTCTCTACATTTTCTTCATCCGTTTCTGCTGCTAAAGCCACTTTCTACCACTCTAAATTCCAAGCATCTGCCTCTAACCCTAGGGAAGCTCTTTGCCACCTTCTCCTCCCTGCTGAATCCTCCTCCCCCCTCCTCCCTCTCTGTGGATGACTTCGTCAACCATTTTGAAAAGAAGGTTGACGACATCCGATCCTCGCTTTGTTAAGTCAAATGACACTGCTGGTCCTGCTCAGCACTGCCTACCCTATGCTTTGACTTCTTTCTCCCTCTCGCTCCAGATAAAATCTTGCGATTGTGATGGACGCCGGCCGCCCAACAACCTGCCCGCTTGACCCTATCCCTCCTCTCCAGACCATCTCCGGTGACCTTCTCCCTTACCTCACCTCGCTCATCAACTCATCCTTGACCGCTGGCTATGTCCCCTTCCGTCTTCAAGAGAGCGAGAGTTGCACCCCTTCTCAAAAACCAACACTCGATCCCTCTGATGTCAACAACTACAGACCAGTATCCCTTCTTTCTTTTCTCTCCAAAACTCTTGAGCGTGCCGTCTTTAGCCAACTCTCTTGCTATCTCTCTCAGAATGACCTTCTTGATCCAAACCAGTCAGGTTTCAAGACTGGTCATTCAACTGAGACTGCTCTTCTCTGTGTCACGGAGGCTCTCCGCACTGCTAAAGCTAACTCTCTCTCCTCTGCTCTTGTCCTCTATACCCGTCTGCTGCCTTTGATACTGTGAACCATCAGATCCTCCCTCTCCACCTCACCGAGCTGGGCATCTCCGGCGCGGCTCACTCGTGGATTGCGTCCCTACCTGACCGGTCGCTCCTACCAAGTGGCGTGGCGAGAATCTGTCTCCGCACCACGTGCTCTCACCACTGGTGTCCCCAGGGCTCAGTTCTAGGCCCTCTCCTATTCTCGCTATACACCAAGTCACTTGGCTCTGTCATATCCTCACATGGTCTCTCCTATCATTGCTACGCAGACGACACACAACTAATCTTCTCCCTTACCCCTTCTGATAACCAGGTGGCGAATCGCATCTCTGCATGTCTGGCAGACATATCAGTGTGGATGACGGATCACCACCTCAAGCTGAACCTCGGCAAGACGGAGCTGCTCTTCCTCCCGGAAGGACTGCCCGTTCCATGATCTCGCCATCACGGTTGACAACTCCCGTTGTGTCCTCCTCCAGAGTGCGAAGAGCCTTGGCGTGACCCCTGGACAACACCTGTCGTTCTCCGCTAACATCAAGGCGGGTGACCCGATCCTGTAGGTTCATGCTCTACAACATTCGGAGAGTACGACCCTGCCTTACACAGGAAGCGGCACAGGTCCTAATCCAGGCACTTGTCATCTCCCGTCTGGATTACTGCAACTCGCTGTTGCCTGGACTCCCCTGCCTGTGCCATTAAACCCTACAACTCATCCAGAATGCCGCAGCCCATCTGGTGTTCAACCTTCCCAAGTTCTCTCACGTCACCCCGCTCCTCCGCACACTCCACTGGCTTCCAGTTGAAGCTTGCATCTGCTACAAGACCATGGTGCTTGTCTACGAGCGGTGAGGGGAACGGCACCTCCGTACCTTCAGGCTCTGATCAGTCCCTACACCCAAACGAGGGCATTGCGTTCATCCACCTCTGGCCTGCTGGCCCCCCTACCTCTGCGGAAGCACAGTTCCCGCTCCGCCCAGTCAAAACTGTTCGCTGCTCTGGCACCCCAATGGTGGAACAAGCTCCCTCATGACGCCAGGACAGCGGAGTCACTCACCACCTTCCGGAGACACTTGAAACCCCACCTCTTTAAGGAATACCTGGGATAGGATAAAGTAATCCTTCTACACCCCCTTACCCCACCCAAAAAAAATAAAAGTAAAGTGGTTATCCCACTGGCTATAAGGTGAACGCACCAATTTGTAAATCGCTCTGGATAAGAGCGTCTGCTAAATGACGTAAATGTAATGTAAATGTCTGCTTGAAACATGTTGGTATTACAGACTCAGTCAGGGACATGTTGAAAATGTTAGTGAAGACACTCAGCGTATGCTCGGAGTACGCGTCCTGGTAATCCATCTGGCCCTGCGGCCTTGTGAATGTTGACCTGCTTAAAAGTCTTACTCACATCGGCTACGGAGACAGTGACCACAGTCATCCGGAACAGCTGATGCTCTCATGCATGCTTCAGTGTTGCTTGCCTCAAAAGCGAGCATAGAAGTGATTTAGCTCGTCTGGTAGGCTCGTCACTGGTACCCTTCCCCAGATCTGTGCCGCGACACAATCCTGTCTCTGAGCTCTACAGACAATTATTTTGACCTCATGGCTTGGTTTTTGCTCTGACATGCACTGTCAACTGTGGGACCTTATATAGACAGGTGTGTGCCTTTCCAAATCATGTCCAATCAATTGAATTTACTACAGGTGGACTCCAATCAAGTTGTAGAAACATCTCAAGGATGATCAATGGAAACAGGATGCATCGGAGCTCAATTTTGAGTCTCATAGCAAAGGGTCTGAAAACGTTTTTTAATACATTTGCAAACATTTCTAAAAACCTTTTTTCGCTTTGTCATTATAGGGTATTATTGTGTGTAGATTGATGAGGAATACAATTCATTTAATACATTTTAGAATAAGGCTGTAACATAGCAAAATGTGGAAAAAGTCAAGGGGTAAATGTCTGAATACTTTCAGAATGCACTTTATATCAAATAAAAACTAGACAGTGAGGGAGACTCTACAATTTAAAAAAATGGCATAGCATGTGGACTCCATTGATTTTGTTATAATGTTTGAGTCACTCATATAGCATAAGAACAAGGCATAAGCCATAGCAAAATGTGACTCATTTCAGGAAACTAGGCATATGTCGCACGTCACTGCTTCACAGGACCAGCATTTGAACGTAAACATTTTTTATCAAAATGAGTTTTTTGGCAGAAATGAGAACTTTCATGTGGCTTAATAACACACTTGTATTGTGCTTCCCTTTGTAGTCTGTAATAGTTTGCAAGCCCTGCCACATCCGACGAGCGTCGGTGCCGGTGTAGTACGATTCAATCTTAGTCATGTATTGACTCTTTGCCTGTTTGATGTTTCGTAGGAGGGTATAGCGGGATTTCTTATAAGCGTCCGGGTTAGAGTCCCGCTCCTTGAAAGCGGCAGCTCTACCCTTTAGCTCAGAGCGGATGTTGCCTTCTGGTTGGGGTATGTGCGTACGGTCACTGTGGGGATGACGTCATCGATGCACTTATTGATGAAGCCAGTGACTGATGTGGTGTACTCCTCAATGCCATCGGAAGAATCCCGGAACATATTCCAGTCTGTGCTAGCGAAACAGTCCTGTAGCTTAGCATAATATGGTCAAACATTTGGCAGGAGGTTAAGAAGTGCAGCTCAGTTTCCACCTCATTTTGTGGGCAGTGTGCACATAGCCTGTCTTCTCTTGAGAGCCAGGTCTGCCTACGGCGGCTTACCCTACAGCAACGCGAAGGATTGCGAAAATAAACTGAAAATAAATCATCATCAAATTTATTGGGGGAAATGGATTGCCTAGCTGTCGAGCGAATGACCGATAGGACAGTTTGATACATTATATCTGCGTCTCGTAAACAACGATGTCTAAACATCACTGTTACACGTTTCCTAGCAATCAGCTGGAAGTGTTTGCAGTTCGGTCTGTGTTTGTCAGGTGCGTCAGTATTGAAAATAAAAACCGGAAATACAAACGATATACAGACCAGCATACTGAAGGTCGGGTTGATAACGCTTCCCAAAGATTGTTATAACTAAACCAAGATAGACCACAGCCGGTCGTTTCAAATGGAAACAAATTAGTCATAGTGGGCATATTTCCGTTAGGGAATGCCTACTATGCGAAGTGCGTGTGTGCAATAACTCAATTTGCACTCCTAAACAATGCATTAAAAAAAACACTTTGGCAAAGGGTAAAGTCTACAAAACTTTGTACACACTCGGTTCGTAACAGATTTTAGTTTTGGGACAGAAAACTGTGTTGAGATCAAATGTTTCATCGATGAGAAAATTTGCAGAATGTCGGCCAAAATCCATTTAGTTACATCTTCTCCAACTGCCGGCCACTGGGCTTCCTCTCACTACCATATTTGGTAGTGAGTGGAAACGCCAGGCGGATGCTTCACATTTATACATCCGGTGAAATATCTGTTTCATTCTTCTATCTGTGGCTTCCCTGTGGATATTTAAGCAATAAGGCACAAGGGGGTGTAGTGTACAGTGAGGGAAAAAAGTATTTGATCCCCTCCTGATTTTGTACGTTTGCCCACTGACAAAGAAATGATCAGTCTATAATTTTAATGGTAGGTTTATTTGAACAGTGAGACAGAATAACAACAAATAAATCAAGAAAAACACATGTCAAAAATGTTATAAATTGATTTGCATTTTAAATGAGGGAAATAAGTATTTGACCCCTCTGCAAAACATGACTTAGTACTTGGTGGCAAAACCCTTGTTGGCAATCACAGAGGTCAGACGTTTCTTGTAGTTGGCTACCAGGTTTGCACACATCTCAGGAGGGATTTTGTCCCACTCCTCTTTGCAGATTTTCTCCAAGTCATTAAGGTTTCGATGCTGACGTTTGGCAACTCGAACCTTCAGTTCCCTCCACATATTTTCTAAGGGATTAAGGTCTGGAGACTGGCTAGGCCACTCCAGGACCTTAATGTGCTTCTTCTTGAGCCACTCCTTTGTTGACTTGGCCGTGTGTTTTGGGTCATTGTCATGCTGGAATACCATCCACAACCCATTTTCAATGCCCTGGCTGAGGGAAGGAGGTTCTCACCCAAGATTTGACGGTACATGGCCCCGTCCATCGTCCCTTTGATGCGGTGAAGTTGTCCTGTCCCCTTAGCAGAAAAACACCCCCAAAGCATAATGTTTCATTTTACATTTACATTTTAGTCATTTAGCAGACGCTCTTATCCAGAGCGACTTACAGGAGCAATTAGGGTTAAGTGCCTTGCTCAAGGGCACATCGACAGATCTTTCACCTAGTCGGCTCGGGGATTAGAACCAGCGACCTTTCGGTTACTGGCACAACGCTCTTACCCACTAAGCTACCTGCCGCCCCATGTTTCCACCTCCATGTTTGACGGTGGGGATGGTGTTCTTGGGGTCATAGGCAGCATTCCTCCTCCTCCAAACACGGCGAGTTGAGTTGATGCCAAAGAGCTCGATTTTGGTCTCATCTGACCACAACACTTTCACCCAGTTCTCCTCTGAATCATTCAGATGTTCATTGGCAAACTTCAGGACGGCCCTGTATATGTGCTTTCTTTGAGCAGGGGGACCTTGCAGGCGCTGCAGGATTTCAGTCCTTCACAGCGTAGTGTGTTACCAATTGTTTTCTTGGTGACTATGGTCCCAGCTGCCTTTGAGATCATTGACAAGATCTTCCCGTGTAGTTCTGGGCTGATTCCTCACCGTTCTCATGATCATTGCAACTCACGAGGTAAGATATTGCATGGAGCCCCAGGCCGAGGGGAGATTGACAGTTCTTTTGTGTTTCTTCCATTTGCGAATAATCACACCAACTGTTGTCACCTTCTCACCAAGCTGCTTGAGCGATGGTCTTTAGCCCATTCCAGCCTTGTGTAGGTCTACATCCTTGGAGAGCTCTTTGGTCTTGGCCATGGTGGAGAGTTTGGAATCTGATTGATTGATTGCTTCTGTTGACAGGTGTCTTTTATACAGGTAACAAACTGAGATTAGGAGCACTCCTTTAAGAGTGTGCTCTAATCTCAGCTCGTTACTATAAAAGACACCGGAGCCAGAAATGTTTCTGATTGAGAGGGGGTCAAATACTTATTTCCCTCATTAAAATGCAAATCAATTTATAACATTTTTGACATGGGTTTTTCTGGATTTTTTTTTGTTATTCTGTCTCTCACTCTTCAAATAAACCTACCATTAAAATTATAGACTGATAATTTATTTGTCAGTGGGCAAACGTACAAAATCAGCAGGGGATCAAATACTTTTTCCCCCCTCACTGTACATACACATATACATACATACATACATATATCCGTTCAAAAGTTGAGTCACTTAGAAATGTCCTTGTTTTCCCATGAAAACATACATGAAATGAGTTTGAATAGGAAATATAGCAAAATGCATAGGAAATATAGTAATTGACAAGGTTAGAAATAATTATTTTTAATAGAAATAATAATTGTGTCCTTTAAACTTTGCTTTCGTCTAAGAGTCCTCAATTTGCAGCAATTACAGCCTTGCAGACCTTTGGCATTCTAGTTGTCAATTTGTTGAGGTAATCTGAAGAGATTTCACCCCATGCTTTCTGAAGCACCTCCCACAAGTTGGATTGGCTTGATGGGCACTTCTTACGTACCATACGGTCAAGCTGCTCCCACAACAGCTCAATAGGGTTGAGATCCGGTGACTGTGCTGGCCACTCCATTATAGACAGAATACCAGCTGACTGCTTCTTCCTTAAATAGTTATTGCATAGCTTTTACCCTGTACAAATCTCCCACTTTACCACCACCAAAGCACCCCCAGACCATCACATTGCCTCCACCATGCTTGACAGATGACATCAAGCACTCCCCTCCAGCATCTTTTCATTTGGTCTGCGTCTTCACAAATGTTCTTCTTTGTGATCCGAACACCTCAAACTTCGATTTGTCTGTCCATAACACTTTTTTTTCTCCAATCTTCCTCTGTCCAGTGTCTGTGTTCTTTTTGCCCATCTTCAATATTTTATTTTTATTGGCCAGTCTGAGATATGGCTTTTTCTTTTCAACTCTGCCTAGGAAGGTCAGCATCCCGAGTCGCCTCTTCACTGTTGACGTTGAAACTGGTGTTTTGTGGTACTATTTAATGAAGCTGCCAGTTGAGGACCTGTGAGGCGTCGGTTTCTCAAACTAGACACTAATGTATTTGTCCTCTTGCTCAGTTGTGCACCGGGGCCTCCCACTCCTCTTTATATTCTGGTTAGAGACAGTTTGCACTGTTCTGTGAAGGGAGTAGTACACAGCGTTGTACGAGATCTTCAGTTTCTTGGCAATTTCTCGCATGGAATAGCCTTCATTTCACAGGACAAGAATAGACTGACAAGTTTCAGAAGAAAGTTATTTGTTTCTGGCCATTTTGATTCTGTAATTGAACCCACAATTGCCGATGCTCCAGATACTCAACTAGTCTCAAGAAGGCCAGTTTTATTGCTTCTTTAATCAGCGGTACAGTTTTCAGCTGTGCTAACGTAATTGCAAAAGGGTTTTCTAATGATCAATTAGTCTTAAATAATAAATAATATGCCATTTAGCAGACGCTTTTATCCAAAGCGACTTACAGTCATGCGTGCATACATTTTTACGTATGGGTGGTCCCGGGGATCGAACCCACTACCTTGGCGTTACAAGCGCCGTGCTCTACCAGCTGAGCTACAGAGGACCACAGTCTTTTAAAATGATAAACTTGGATTAGCAAACACAATGTGCCATTGGAACACAGGACTGATGGTTGCTGATAATGGGCCTCTGTACGCCTATGTAGATATTCCATTTAAGAAATCTGCTGTTTCCAGCTACAATAGCCATTTACAACATTAACAATGTCTACACTGTATTTCTGATTCATTTGATACTATTTTAATGGACAAAAAAATTGCTTTTCTTTCGAAAACAAGGACATTTCTAAGTGACCCCAAACTTTTGAACGGTTATATATATATATATCTCTATCTATCTATCTATCTCTATATCTATATCTATATATATATATATATATATATATATATCCCGTTTTGGATCAAGGTAGCTAGTAGCTAGCTGACAGCCAGTGGTATAAGTAAAAATACTTTAAAGTACTACTTTTTTGGGGGTATCTGTACGTTACTACTTATATTTTGGACAGCTTTTACTTCACTACATTCCTAAAGAAAATGTGTACTTTTTACACACATACATTTTCCCTGACACCCAAAAGTACCTGTTACATTTCGAATGCTCAGGCAGGACAGAAATATATGGTCCAATTCACACACCTATCAAATAACACGTTGTCATCCCTACTGCCTCTGATCTGGCAGACTCACTAAACACTAATAGTGCGTTTGTAAAGGATGTCTGAGTGTTGGTGTGCCCCTGTCTGTCCGTAAATGTAATTTTTTTTAAACTAAATCGTGCCGTCTGGTTTGCTTAAAATAAGGAATTTATGTATTGTATTTACTTTTACTTAGCTAAGTATTACAATTGAGTACTTTTACCCACCACTTTTACTCAAGTAGTATTTTACTGGGTGACTTTCACTTGAGTCATTTTCTATTAAGGTAACTTTACTTTTAATGAAGTATGACGTTTAAGTACTTTATACACCTCTGCTGACAGCAAAGGTCTCTGCTAGAGATTACTGCAAGATAATGCGGTAAAGAGGTAAATCAATCTGGAACGAATTGCAAAAATCTCTGAAGCTGGAGACTCTTATCTCCCTCACTAACTTTAAGCATCAGTTGTCAGAGCACCTTACCGATCACTGCACCTGTACACAGCCCATCTGAAATTAGCCCACCCAACTACCTTATCCCAATATTGTTATTTATTTTGCTCTTTTGCACCCCAGTATCTCTATTTGCACATAATCTCTTGCACATATAGCATTCCAGTGTTAATACTATTGTAATTATTTTTGCACTATAGCCTATTTATTGCCTTACCTCCATAACTTGCTACATTTGCACACACTGTATATATATTTTCTGTTGTATTTTTGACTTTATGTTTTTTTACCCCATATGTAACTCTGTGTTGTTTTATCACTGCTTTGCTTTATCTTGGCCAGGTCGCAGTTGTAAATGAGAACTTGTTCTCAGCTTAACACCTGGTTAAATAAAGGTGAAATAAAATAAATAAAAATAAA